>NC_135501.1:152423009-152509098 GCF_052857255.1 Amblyomma americanum | reverse complement strand
GAGAGGCGCTGTTGTGGAGGGCTCCAGCACAAGGTTTTTTTTTTTTTCGTTTCACCCACATCGAAAGGTGGCGCCCTCTGCCAGCTTTCGATGGCGCGACCTTGGTCTCAACAGCTGAATCCCACAGCGCCAGCCCTCTGCAGGTGGCCCGACAAAGACACTACAAGAAAGGAGCGGAACTGAGCACTACAGGGTGGACTAAATTAACGAGCATAATAACGACGCCCACGCCCTTTCCGCAAGGCGATCCAACTGTGCGGCGCAACCGATCGCACTGCAACACGATTATCCTGCGCCATCTGGCTACCGTTCAAGCAACTATTCGTCGCATCTATGAACGCGCACTCGAAGCCAGCCTTGAAGAATAGAAAAAGGCAGGTCTTGTGCTAGGGCGAATCCAACGGGAACCAACACGTACAGAGCGCGCGTGAAACTACGAGGAACGCCAAATGAACGTGCGCCATTCGGCGCTATGGAGAAAAACTGTTTCGGGTGGGGGAATACATGCATTTGCCGTCCTCATGCGTGTAAAAAGCTTTCGCTGTAATATAACTATTCGTTTTTGGATTTATTGCACTCCCCCCCCCCCCCCCCCTCACTGACAGGCTCAAGCGACACCTCACACCCCATACGTTCCGTCCACAGCAACGCAGCCACCCCCCGACATAATGAGCCGGTCGAAAAGTGCAGTAGAATAAAAAGAAGAACCGGTGTAATAAAACCAGCCTACAAAAAAACAAAACAGATTCGACAGGCAAGCAGAGGCCGCATTCTGCAGCGATTTTATTTTTCCCATGAACCATTCCTTAGCCCCTGTGCACCGGTGTAATCGTCATCTGTGACGTCACGACTCACGACATAGCCACAGAAGTCACGTCAGCAGCCGGCCAGTCTCCCCAAACTTTCTGCTCGTCACAAAGCGCACACCCCAAAGGGTCTTTCGCACCGTCGTGCTGACAAGGCGAAAAGCAACTAATGCGTAAGCCTTCGCAGCGTTCAGGACGGGCGGCACGCAGACAACTGATTCCTCACCCCGCTAACGCTTTTCAACTTCGGATGGCGTGACACAGCTCAGCGTCCCAACTGTCTGGAGATCAGGGCACATACAGCACGCGTCCCTTCAGTTTCGAATCTCGCAACAGCATGGTGGCCGGCGGAGTACACGGCTGCCAAGCAAGAGCCCCCTGCCGCCCATCAAATCCGAGAGTAAACGGGGTGCATAGAACACGTTCTATGGGGAACCTGCACTGCAATTGTTCCATTCGGTGACTCAAAACTGCTTTTGTCAGCCGCTTGGGCCGCTGCTAACGGGAGAACACATTCGGCGCGATTAGATACCCGCGTTTGGCTGACAGCATTCATTGCCTAGCTTCGATGGGCGTAGCGCAGATAGCTGACGCACGGCACGTGCGCCTTCGAAGAGCGCGGAGGCTCACGCCAATAAGCGCCTGAAGGTGGCGCGGAAAAGTACTAAGAGTACTACCCAAAACTGCCTGCTCTTCTCGCTAGGCAGTGTGTTATGGCGCTGCAATCGGCACCGCAAACTTCAGCGCAAGTTCCCCATACTCATGTAACGCTGCCACTGCCTCTCCTCATCTCCCCTATCACCCGCCACCCCCTTCCTCCCAGTGCTGGGCTTCGCTCGGCCTCGGCGGATGGCCCCTTGGAGGATTAAAAGCTTCTTTTTCCCGCAATTTGGTACTGGCCCCAAACAGCGCCCGTAGTCCACACCACACGCTTACGTGCTACGGTTAACTGGCGCTTTATTTTTTATGAACGGTTTTCAGCCCCAACCAATTTGCCTTTCGTCCTTCCAACAGGCGGCCATCGGTAAGAAACCAACGTCGTGAATAAAATCTGCTCCAATCACGCGAGTTCGAATCAAGCGGGACGACACCGCACAAACACACACGGCTACCGCGCATCGTGCAACAAGCACCGAGTGAGGAACCGATATTACAGCTTTAGCACCGCCGTACGACAAATGCGGCCTGGAGAAGCACGGCAACGGTAGCGACGGCAATGCATTACCGTATTGGCCGTCCTAAAACTCTCTTCCCCCTCCCCAAACGTACTACACGGAGGCGGCACCCAACTTCTCCGGCGCCTGGGATGCGTCCGTCCATCTCCATCGGGCTTTGGAAAACGCATTATACAGCGCGCGACCTCCACGACCACACCATCCGCGCGCAACCGGCGGATGATGGCGCATAGCGCGCCCGGCCTTCCTGCATTATTCACGCGTATGCACACGCACGGGGGGAAAGGGGTTTCGCGAAGGCCTTCGCAGGAAAGCTCAGCCGCAAGCAGCAGTAGGCGCGCGCAGGCAGGCAGGCAAGCAAGCAAGCGCCGTAAGCATACGCAGGCAAGCAGACCCCGGCAGCCAGGCAGAGTGCAGCAGGGGTGGACGCGGCCTGTTTGCCATGTGGGAGATGGAACGAAAAAAGAGGGAAAGGGCAGGAAGAAAACCGCCGCGAGAAGCGCACGCACGGCTTGTTTCACACAGAACGAGTCCGCACAGGGGAGACCACACGGAAGCCAAGCCTGAAACTGAGCGTGCGAAGTGGAGCGGACAGCCTGCAGCTAGCTCCCCCGCCCTCATTTCTAACGAGCGCGAACGACAGCCGTGGTAACGTAGCAATAATAATAATAATAATAATAATAATAATAATAATAATAATAATAATAATAATAATAATAATAATAATAACCCCGGGAATTTCGCACGGCTGGGCTGCACTCTGGAACCACAATCCAGCTGTTCCGCTGGTGCACGGTCAACGCTATATCCCTATAGACTGGCACGAACTCCACACATGCCGGCGTGACGTCACGGAAGGGGCCTGCGCGCGGCATGCACAGGTTAAACCGATAAACCGCTGCACTACAACACCATCCCTATCATCACACAGAATACTCAACCTCCACAACCGCTGAGTGCCGAGGTAAGCCCTCGTCTGTGAGATCAGTTCGTGCCAGAGGTCCACCGCCTCTACTAGGCACCGAAAAGCTTGCATCTCACGATGCACAGCCGGCCGCAAAGGTTTACGGACACGGCGGCTGCGAGAGAGAAATTTATCGCGGCCCTCCCTACACAGCCTGGCGTTACAACCATTCCGCAGCGCCGGTGGCACGATCGAAGACGAGAACATGTCGCAACGCTTACATTCTCGGCTGAGAATTGTCGTTATATGCCCTTTTTATTTCCCTGCACAGTCGCCGCCGCGCTCGGTATACACTCGGCGTCCGAAGTTGCGGTCGCAAGGCACGAGCGGCTACATCGAAATAACGGCAACAACGAAGCGCGTATATCATTCATTCTTCTCCGGTGGAGTACAATGACGATACGTTCTACTGGCGCGAAAGGACCCAAGAAGCCTCGACGACGTCGGAACTAGGTTGGGAAGAACCTCCGGCTAGCCACCCAGCAACAAAGGAATTGCCACTTGGGGAGAGCGTGCATGCACCCTTGTCACACCACAACAAGAGCCCCAATTACGCCGCTGTCTACTAGGACTGTCAAGTCGTCACAGCTCCTAGCACACCCAGCCTCACCGCCGGTGCCCCACCGCTATGCGCGACAGAGACACCCAGAGTTCCAGCGATGCGTCGATCGCTATGCACTACAAGCGCAGCTGCAACGAGCACGCACGTGTGTGCGCGCGAAGTCTCGAAGAGCAACCGGATGGCTGCAACACGGAGAAAAAAGAAATAAATAAAGGTCCGTTCGCACCAAACACAAGCTGCGCGGCAGTCTCCTCTTGCTACGACTGAGGCAAGGGAACAATAAAGAAACAAAGCCGCCACCTGTTGAGTGCGCCAGTACGAAGTACTACACACACACTGCGCCGCGATGCGACCCGCAGCGCACAGCCCGTCTCACGGCTTCACGTGCGCGCGAGTGCAGGCAAATAGGCGCGTCTACATGAATGCGACAGAATGAGCCTCGAGTAGATTTTTCGAAAAGAAAGAGCAGGTTTTGAGAGGGAAAGGCGCGACTCGTCATCTACTCTCTTCCTCGACTTTTTTTTTTTGCACTTTCTCTCATAAAAGTGGACTGCAGTCGACTTCTGTCGCATTCATGTAAACGCGACTAATGAAATGCGAACGGGACAAATTCGAACGCTAGCACAGGGAAACGGAAACAATAAATTAGAAGGGATTTATTCTGCTATTTAGGCATTAATCGCTGGGCGTAGGAAGCACTAGGCCAATTTAAGCAACGAGTTTAATTTACAGCAAGCACTACAAGGTGCTCAATATGTCTCCTCGCCAAGTAGTACAGTGACTCTGTGCCAAGCGAACGTGCCGTGCCACCCGAACCCGTGGTCGCGGAAAAACCCCCCAGCTTGACCGATCTTTACTATTGCGACAATGAGTCACAGCAGGCCGAGCAGACAGCGGGCCGCGAGGAGCCGACTGATGTTTTCTTCCAGCGACGCACGGGCTCTCTCCGTCACACCCCTCCCCCTTTCTCTCTCTCTCTCTCTCTCCGTTTCGGATGCTAGCTCACCGGCAACGCAGCGGACGTGATTCATACCAGCGCGGAATAGGAGCGTCGACCTCTTCAAGACGGAGGGAGACATCTGCTTGAAGATGAAGACCTCTGTCTGACCGAAAGACCCGGTTAGAGCAATAAAGTGTGTATCCTATCCTATCCATACCAGCGCGACCAGTTACGCTGGACCGTTTGGATACACGGATAGCTAAAACGTAGCACGAGGAACAGCGATCTGGCCGAGACAGGGGCGGAAGTCTGCGGAAGCAATCGCTTTTTGGAACGATTCTCTCCGCGATTCATTCCTTCAGCTGCTTGCCACTGGTCAGTCCCGCCTTCGACGTCCGAGCCAGCTAGTGACACCGCTTCTTCAGCTATCATAACGTCACAAATTACAGCTAACCAATCGTTGAGAGGGGAACAACTGATTGAGAAAAACAAGTTACGAAATACGGCTGCCGCATAAACTTGCTTCGCTATCTCTCTAGTCAGCGTCGCAGCTCACGGAAGCACGTGCACAAAAAACCACGGGAGTCTGAGGAGCTGAGGGTGAACAGAGAGGTTCGAGAAACGAAATTTTCCCTTCGACCTTAGTGCCATCGGTGCCAGTTTTCGATGTCGCTATTTCTAGACGAGGCGACACAGCGCACATGCTGCAACAGCTGTTTACTGCACCCGGAGCTTTTTCTTTTATATTTTATCCTTCCCCTTTCGCAAACCCCCCTCACCGCCCCTGCGTCAACCGCGTTATTCGGGCACAAACTATTACACCTAACAGGCCGCGAAGGCGGGACTGGAACGCAGCCAGACAGTATCAGCAGCTGTCGCGTTAAACTTCGGCCACGAACGTCGACGGGTTGGTTGTCATGGCAAAGACTCGCCGTCAAGGCGCCGCAGCACAGGTGGCCGAGAATTACAGGCGCGCCCACAGCGCAGACTCGAGGCAGGAACTTAAATGAAGTTAACAAAGGAATAAATGACACGCAGCCCTTGGCGACGCGCGCACAGCTACCAGACACGCAATTTGCGAAGAAACGCAGACCTGGCACACACACACACACTGGCGGCAGGCTCTTGATTCAACTTGTCAACACGCCTTCGACGGTACTCCTTACGTATAGTATTAGCAATAGCTCACTCTATAATCAGTACAGTAGGCACTCAACACAGTGCCTGGGCTGTGGCACACAGCCTCTGTATATACACTGCATATACACGCCGTATATATACACCATCCTTTCTTCCTGTCCCCTCACCTCTTCACGGGAAGGGACACTTTACTTTTCGTTCCTTTTATAGTCCCATAATTTTTGCCCCCTCACCTATTTCATTTCATTTCTCCATTCTGCCTGCTGTCCTTTATTTCTGCTGCCCCAGCTCAGGTGCTTCAGTATCGATGGCAGATGCCGGGGCTAGGAAAAATCTTATCCTTCCTTTTCTTACTATTACCTTTAATAAACCATTCACTACTACCAGTGCGCCTGCGCGCTGTGTATCAGTGTCGGCTCATCATATCTTAAGCAAAAAAAGAATTCCTCGCGAGGAGAATTTCTTTGCACCAACGCTCCGCCTTGAAAAGCGCGCGCATTTCAACGCGTAACGGACCACGAGAAGTCATTCGCTATCACTCGGACAAAAGAACACCGCCGAGACACGCACCATTACCCCACCTCCCACAGCGCCCGTCCACCGAACGCATGCAGTCAGTCCATCAACGCTAAAGACACACACACACACACACGTGCCGAAGCCGTTTCGCAGCGTCCCTTGCGTCACCCGCGGCGTGTTTCCACACAACACACACACAGCGAGGCACGTAAGCGACCAGGCAGGGAGGGAAGGAGGAGGTGGCGCATGTTCCGCAACCAACCAACAGTTCATTGCTATCCACCAGAGGCCAACGGTGGTAGTGCCGCCGCCTCGAAACGTGGCGAGGTCCCGACGCTCACGCGCCCGCGCATCCATTTACCCCGTTTTCCAACGACCAGCGGTGCGCCTGCAGCAGCCCGCAACGTATACTACTCCTACTGCAGCGCCGCCGGCAGAGAAGCGTCCGCGATGTGCACCTCGCGAAACCAAGCTGCAGACAAAAAGAGAAGGAAAGAAAGTCGCGCACTGCGCATACTCTTAAGAACAAAGGGCCGGGACAGCGCTCTGCCCTGTGCTGTTCTCGCCCGACTGTTGCTTCCGCCATGCGCCCGAGGCAAAGATGGAAGCCGCAGTGCAATGCACACCCTCTCCCGGCACTCGCGACAGTACACCCTTCCCTATCTCCACAGACCAATACGATTGCACGACATGCACAGGAGAACGCGGCACCTGCTCTACATTCCCGGTGGTCAGCGGGCGATCCCGTGATGATATCCTGGTGTGGTGACGTCACTGCAACTAGTACAAACAACGGCGCTCCACACTGGGGGGTTTACATGAGCCCGACGAAAGTCGGGTCGAGTAGGCCGTCGAGCTGAAAACCGGCTGTCGGGCTCATGTAAACGCTAGTGGGTCGAGCTGAGCGGCCGTGCTCTCGGGCTGGGTCAGATCGACTGCACAGGGTGGGTTGACTAGCCGCCCCCCCCCCTCCGCAAATTACACTTAATCCTCTTTCACGCTTGGAGAAGGCATTTTTTGCAGGGGAGAACCGAAGCGGGCGCCGGTTCATCCACTACTCGTGCAGTCTTCCCTAGCAAGGAGCGCCGCGAGTCGACTCGCTAGTATCGAGTTCATGTAAACAGCAGGTTTAGGTTTAGGTTTATAGGGGTTTAACGTCCCAAAGCGACTCAGGCTATGAGGGACGCCGTAGTGAAGGGCTCCGGAAATTTTGACCACCTGGGGTTATTTAACGTGCACTGACATCGCACAGTACACGTCATCGATTTGGGTTGACCTTGCTCAACTCGATCCCCGCCTGGACCCGCAACGTCGGACTCGTGTATACGAGGCTACACAAACCACCATTCGCCCTCTGTAGTGGCGATTACGGAAGCGTGGCGACGCGTGAGCCTAACGGGGGATAGTGAATTACGATTAAACTAAATCTATTTAAACAGTTGCCCTTATGCCAGCCGTGCGCACTGCGAATCGGGGCGCCATCAGCGCGGCCACGGTGTCGCGAGCCAGCCGCGGCGTCGCCTTCCCGCGACGACAAAGCCGCATCGCCAGTTCGCTCGGCAGCGCGAAACTCGCCAGCGGTTCCTTTTCTTTCAACCGTTGGCGGCCGGCACGCTCCCAAAGCGCCACGGTCCATTACACACTGACGATCCAGCCGAGCGGAGCGCGCACAACAACTGGAGCGACACATCTCGGGAGGACCGAGAACGAGCCAAGCAGGACGAAGAACGCGGGCCGTGCGCGGCGCGCGAGACGGGCACACACAATACGGGCCTCATCTGGCTGCCGCGCGCAGCGACCACAGCTGCGCAATAAGACGTACCGCCCACTCATCCCGAAACAGCCACAATGCTGGCACACGCTTGTGGCGCTACCCCCCCCCCCCCCCTCATAATGACGGCTGATTGCGCGATCGTAACGGGACACGACCGTTCCGAAATTGGCGCACCGACAGGCCACATGACTAACACGCACACACACCCACTACACCCCAGGTAGGCTCACGACCGTCGGCAAGCTCTCGGCGTGACCACCGGAGGTGGCCAGCCAAAAGAAATCGCGCAGGCGCTATTACTGCGCAGTCTGCCAATTGTTCCTCCGCCGCGGTCGCAATTACCGAAGCCCCCCCTGCCCCCTCTACGTACCCCGTCATTTCTTGGCAGGTTCGATACCCCGTTCGCCAGGGCTCCTGAGAGGCGCGTTTATTTATAGCTGCCCGCGACGGAGGAATAGCGACACACAAGATCGGCTCGCTGGCTTCGTACACAACACACACGGCGAAAGAGATACACACGCACGGCAGAGACAAGTTGGCGCGGAACACGAGCTCCCTTCGTCCGCCCGACACTGCTGCTGTCGAGCTGCAGAGGTCGGAGCGGACGAGGAGGCAACGCGCCCCCCCCCCCCCCCTCCCATTTTCTCCGCCATAAAGAGGCCAGGAGGAACGCGCTCTGGCAGACTCCGCGAGAAACATCCCCCAACACACACGCGGACGCCAATAGCCGGAACACGCAAGGAGGAGGACAATACGAGCTGAGAATGCTGCGAATAACCACGTCTTGCCTGGCGCTAAACCTCTGCGGTGCCAGGATATGCTACTGGCAAGGATGGCCGTTCAAAGGAAAAAATATATATATATATATAAACGACATCCTGTAATTCAGCGAGCGTTGAAACCTGTATCAAGGAGATTTCTGCAGTTCCGAGCAACCCGATTAAAAAAAATTCTCAGGAATGTTGTCTCCCAAGTTTGAGTTTCATGATGACAGAGACCCTCGTGCTATATACTAATTAGAAACGTGTTACCTGAAAATACCGACGTTTCCAAATTAGCGAGGCCCTCCCTATTCGGCCAGCACAGGTGCGGCAGGCTATCAAGAGGCGTCACCATAGCGGTCTCCATCACGGCCAGCAACAACGTGGACAGGAGAAGTCAGGCGAAAAGTGAAGCCACCGCTTTCGCCGCAGAGTCGGCATGTATTGGATAGTTTTACGAATGGGGGAATATCGATCCGGGGAATGACGTTATCGCCAGAGCGCATGCGCAGATCAATGACGCCCCTCGAGTAATTTAGGAAGTTTTAAAATAGGAGGACGACTATCGGTTACGAGGATAGGCTCCCCCTATTATAAATGCGCTGTCCTGCGCATGCTTCTCGGCGCCCCGGTATTCCCCTATCCCCCTAATCGATGTGGTGCCCCTATTTTAAAGCCCCTAGCAACTCCGCGCCTGGACCATCGCGCCCATTGAGAAAACGCAGGGCCCGAATTCGGCCACGCGGTATGACCGGGGATGGCGAGGCCTGCCAAGACGACCCCCATATGCACCGTCTATATATATATATATATATATATATATATATATATATATATATATATATATATATATATATATATATATATATATATATATATATATATATATATATATATATAATCGCCGCAATCGACCACTTGCCCGCCCTTGAGCTTGGAGAGGGCTGCGCGTTCGGTTCGTTCGGCGACTGCCAAAAACGCGACGCGATAACCTACGGGGCCTCCTTATTCTCTGGACAATCAGAATGCACTTCCTTTTTCGGAACACGTAGTGGCTCCCCCTCCCAGCTCCTCCGAGGAGTTTCCCAGCTAGCAAAATCGAAGAGCCCGAAACGACGACGCCGTGGAAAGGGTTTTTTCTTTCTTTAAATACATGTGTCACTCGTGCATTTCAACTCGCTCGCGTCGCGTGGAGGAAAACAGCACCGTTTGGTGCGTTTACGCACCGAAGCACAAGCAGCGCGCTTCCTTGCCAAAGCACAAACACCGCTCGGCTTTTGCTACAGTGGGGAAAATTTGGGGGGAAAGTCCGACAGGCAGGCAACGCGACTGCGCTATAAGCGAAAGCCTCCAACGTCTACCTCCATGCACATCATTCCGCCGCGAAGGACAGCCAGGGCATACTATATACGAAGAGATACGGGACTCGAGCCGACGAACGCGACGTCTGCGGACATGCCTACGCGTGTGCTCCGTACACGATCGCAAAACCAGCGCTGCAAAGGAGAGTCGCTCACTTTACGACCGCCACTGCGCCTGCAGACGCGGCCGAACTCGCAAACCGTATCGCGCAGAGCGCGTAAAAGTACGACCCTTGTCGTTCTCTTCGCCAGCACGCGCCTACGACGCGCTAGAAAAAATAATAACCAACAGTTCGTAACGACCGCTCCAAGCAAAGCGCGCAGAAACAATCTTCTATACACACGCGACCTCTCAGCAGCAGCAGCAGCAGCAGCAGCAGCTCGGTCGGCGAGAGCACCGCACAATCGATTGTGCGACGGATTCGGCCCAACGAGCGCCCCCTTCCGGAGAAGAAGGACCGACATATCGAGCGAACATCAAGCGCAGCAAAGCGAGGAAGCCGGGGAGACCTAATGCATCAGGTCGACGCATCGACATATCGCGTCCCAAGGATGCGCCGAGGTTGCTTGTTAGCGAGGGGGTCCGCAGACCGTCCGGGCAAGCGACAGGAGCGGGGGGGGGGGGGGGGGACACAAACAGGCACAACACGTGCACAGAGCGCGACCCATGACGCAAACGTCGCCCGCGGATGACGTCAAGGCCCGACCGTGACGTTAACGTCTCGACGCGCGAGAAGCAGGAAAGGACGCGGACAGACACGCTCGCGCAACGCACCGCGAGGTCGCCAGATCGAATCCTGGTAGCGGCCAAACGGAGCAATAATTTGCGCGGGCTGGAAGGTGGTCGAAATAATTCCCGTGCACACTACCCACACTAACGGCGTACCCTCCCGATCCCTTCAATCCTCTCCGCCGAAACTTTCCACCCCAAGTAGGGTTTCGGATGAGGAGCAGGTACGGTGACTTTCGTCATAACATAACCACCCGGCCGTTGTGATCGAGAGAGGGCGCGAGTGGTCTAAAGGCGGAACCGCATGGCGCGATTTCAGGCGCGATTGACGCGCGGATGGTGGGACGCGCGCGTCATTTTGACGCGTGCCCAGTATGATCCGTCACGAAATCGCGCCGCCGCGTGCTCCTACTCGGAGGAGAAAAAAACGCCTCGCGCGGCGCGTCCGGGGCGCGTCCGCCAATCAGATTTCAAGTAAGTCACGTGGTATTTGGTCACGTGGCATTTTTGGTTTTTGGTTTTGCCACTAGATGGCCCTACTCTCTGCGCATCTCGACGGAACCTCTTCGGCGCATTTTTTTTTTCGCTCTGCAGAACCGGCGCGCACGTGAAAAACACGTGCTACTGTTTCGTGCGCGCATCGTGTTCATCGAAAATGGAGAAAGCAGTCTTCAACGAGGCCCTTATCACGGAAGTGGAGAGGCGCCGCGTCCTGTGGGATATACGCGACCGCCTCTTCTGCTCTGTAGTAAGCGCCCGACACTCCATTTTCTATGTCGAGTTGTAAACAAGCAGCGGCCTCTTGGCATGCAGAAAGTACATAGTCGCAGTTTCGCACACACTCTTCCTGCTTGAAATTAAGCTTGATAAATATACTTCGGAAAAAAAATGTCGTTGTGTAATTACACTTAGATTATTTCTATTGCAGTGTTGTGTAAGTTTAAGGGCATAATACATATGCGGTAGCAGGGACAATTCATGTCGTTGGGAGTTACGTTGTCTGGCAACCCGGAAAACGCGCCGCGAAGGCGCCGCTCCCCTCGGGTGCTCGCGCGTTGACGGCAACGCGGGCGTCCACCGCGCGTCGCGTTTTTCGCTCGCGGAAAACGCGCCATGCGGTTCCGCCTTGAAGGCGGAACCGCATGGCGCGATTTCAGGCGCGATTGACGCGCGGATGGTGGGACGCGCGCGTCATTTTGACGCGTGCCCAGTATGATCCGTCACGAAATCGCGCCGCCGCGTGCTCCTACTCGGAGGAGAAAAAAACGCCTCGCGCGGCGCGTCCGGGGCGCGTCCGCCAATCAGATTTCAAGTAAGTCACGTGGTATTTGGTCACGTGGCATTTTTGGTTTTTGGTTTCGCCACTAGATGGCCCTACTCTCTGCGCATCTCGACGGAACCTCTTCGGCGCATTTTTTTTTCGCTCTGCAGAACCGGCGCGCACGTGAAAAACACGTGCTACTGTTTCGTGCGCGCATCGTGTTCATCGAAAATGGAGAAAGCAGTCTTCAACGAGGCCCTTATCACGGAAGTGGAGAGGCGTCGCGTCCTGTGGGATATACGCGACCGCCTCTTCTGCTCTGTAGTAAGCGCCCGACACTCCATTTTCTATGTCGAGTTGTAAACAAGCAGCGGCCTCTTGGCATGCAGAAAGTACATAGTCGCAGTTTCGCACACACTCTTCCTGCTTGAAATTAAGCTTGATAAATATACTTCGGAAAAAAATGTCGTTGTGTAATTACACTTAGATTATTTCTATTGCAGTGTTGTGTAAGTTTAAGGGCACATTACATATGCGGTAGCAGGGACAATTCATGTCGTTGGGAGTTACGTTGTCTGGCAACCCGGAAAACGCGCCGCGAAGGCGCCGCTTAGGTGCGGGTGCTCGCGCGTTGACGGCAACGCGGGCGTCCACCGCGCGTCGCGTTTTTCGCTCGCGGAAAACGCGCCATGCGGTTCCGCCTTAACCCAAAGGTGCAACGAACGGCAAAAGTGCGGCCTCTCCAGCAGCGCAGAGAACCAATTCTTTCTCTTCGGCTTATACCACCTTTCGTTGCCCGGAGCACCGCCTACAGGGGTGGCTGCTGAATCCAATGTTCACTTCAATAATCTGCTCACTTACAAGGCACACCGAGGTGACATATCACGGAAGCGTTTACCCAGCCGCAGCCGCGCAGGCACTGAACCATGCCCGTCGCGTGTATGTGGCCTGTCGCCGACGTTCGTGTGCGGTTTCCTCACTGAGCGCCTCTCGTCGCTTTCGCGCACATGGAGCCCACTCTTTCTACGCCTGAAAAAACGCCAGAGCGCGAACGTGAGCGAAGAGACGGGGCTCCCGTCCCGAGAAAGAGCGCAGGCAAGAAGGAGGCGCCAAAAAAGCGGGACGACGGCACGCCGCTTCCAAGCGCGAAATCGGCCCCTAAAAGAGCGGGAACCTCGAGACCAGCGCGCAGATCGACAACAACGAGTAGAAACCGAGACGACGGTACACAGAGTTTCGGGCAAAGCGACTCGGGAGAAACAAAGGCGCGTCGTCGCATCGAGCTGGACGAAGGCGATACGAGCCGACCCCGGCGTCGCAGCTGCAGCCGGCCGTGACGCAACAACAACAACACTGCCACTCTGCGGGGCCAAAACACAAAGCGGGGGGACAAACCAGCGGGCGTTGTTGTTGCATCTCTCTCTCTCCCCGAGCGATGACAAGAAGGGAGGAGGAAGAAGGCCCAGGGTGTGGTCGGGAGGAGAAGAAGGGACACCGCGGGGGTCAGGGACACCGGTGGCCGGAACGGCACGCGACCTCGCCGCGTCACCACCCTCCCGCTCCGGTGCGCGGCACAGGCGTACCACCCGAGACGGTGCAGCGGCAAAGGAGGCACAGCGTGACGACGACACAAAGGGGGAGAGGCGACCAAACGGGACGGCGGCGACGACCCCAGCGGGCGACGGCCAAACCCGTTGCCGTTCCTCACAAGCGAGCTGCTCCGAAATGGCATGCGCCTCGCCACAGCCAGTGCGCGCTGCGGCGTCGTCTCTAGAGGCAGGGAACGGGGGCCGGGTTCTGCGAAAACGGGCGGCTGGAGACCCGAGGTGCAAGGCGCCGTACCGCCCCCACGCCCGAAAAACGGGACACCCCATCTCTTCGCTATACGTGGCGTTTCGCGCAGCTTTACTATAGTCCAAGGATGTCGATCGCATCCATTTTACTTACGTGTCAACAACTGCAAAAAAAAAAAAAAAGATTCGCAAAGGGTACCTGCCGCGTCGGCCCGTAACGTCACACCCACTGCATCGCTACCGACTTTTCATTATTCCCGTGGTTTCCACTAGGGGACACTGAGGTCAACGCTACCCGATTCCTGTCCAGCAAACTGTATCGCTCTCTGCGGCTGTGCTGATACATCTCCGGCAGCAGAAGATGTCATTACTGCGGACAGAACAGGACTTTAGAACTAAACACTCGATTCCGGCCACCGGATTCAAACTTGTGGCATCAATAAGGGGAAGGACTTTGTGATCGCTGTCTCGGAGTGAGCGGCAGTGCGGTCAACCCCCACAGATCTATGCCCTCTTGCAAACAACAATATAGTCCGACAGGCCTGTTCTCGCTCACGACGGCTCCGTTTACAGTTAGGGTCGTCTCTCAGTCATTAAACGGCAGGTGAAGAGGTTTTAGAATTCCACGAGTTTAAAGGGGTAGAATGTGTGAAACCTGGAGGTAACGCATGCGAAGTATTTTTGTGCTAGGATTTAAAATGGTGACTTAATCGCAGAATAAATCCACATTGGTGGTCAGGCTTCTCAGCAGTGCGCAGCGATGGGCAGAGGGCGCAACGATGACGTCACATATCGCAGCGCTGCGTTCCCAGCTAATAAACGGTTGTTTCAAGCAAGTAAACCAAAGCCGCCGACGGTAAAGCCTACGACGCATTGTGTGGCGGTGTTGGAAGGTTCACTGCAGCTCGTGGGCGAAGGCAGCGGACATCTGAAATTTCGGCAACAATGACATCACCACGAATTTCTCCGCACTTCTCTACCGTAGTGAGAAGAAGCCTGATTATCGATGCGGTTTTTATCAGCGATTAAGTCATTATTTTAAATGCTGGCGAAAAATACTTGGCATGCTTTACCTTGAAGCTTTAGATTCTATTTCTCGAAGAACCTCAATTTCTCAAAAAACCATTTCACCTTCCTTTTAAAGACCGGTAACATATCTATAGAGGCGAATTCTATTTGCGCCACCAGGCTATCTTCCAGGCGGACACGGCAAGACAAAGGCCCACCAAGCCAGCCAAAAAGAAATAGGGAGGGGGGGAGGCGCCATCCTGCACGAGATCCGAAGAGCAGCGACCGTTCCAAGAATCCGCACAACGCGGCAGGCGCACCCGACACACCGCAGCTGCTCGAAGCAAGGCAAGGGAGGCGAGGAACCAAATAAAACGCAAGGGCCGCGCGTCACACGTCGTTCGTGTCCGGTCACACCACCGCAAACGCCAGCGTAGCAGAACGGCAGAGACCGCGGCAGCAGCAGGCAGCTGCGCGACGCCAGACCCCCGGAGGGTCTGACGCAACGGGCAGCGCTCTCCTTCGGGAGCGTCGGCCGTCCAAAAGTAAGAACACATCGTCGCCCCACGACGTCAATGCCCAAAGGGATTATTCGGGCACCGAGCCAAGGCAGCCGAGCAGGGAGGCGCGCACGTGGGAACTAAGTGCACGCGAGGAAATGCCGCGGCAAGAAAAGAAAGCAAGACTTCCGAGTAAACGAGAAAAGACGCGAGGCGCCAAATTGCAGAGCGCGCGCGCCCAGCCCGGGCAGAAAGAAAAAGCCGCAACGGAGGGTTGGCACCCGTCGTCGGGCCCCCAGGACGTCCAGGCACCACCGCACACCAGAGACGACAAGCACGAGACCGAAGAAGAAGCCGTTGGCGCAGAGGGTGCCTCCACTGCCCTTGACTGCACTGTCGGGGCCGAGCCAACAACGCTGGCGTGTGTGTCGACGCGGTTGCGACGAGGCGCAAAGACAAATGTCCCGCGCCCGAATCCGTAGTGCCCTGCGGTGCCGACTATAGAGCGCTTGCGACACAGGAGAGAATGGAAGGCGGGAGAGGGTGGGGGGGGGGGGGTGACAAAGCGAGCCGTCCTACCCACTGCGAATGGAGAAAGGTGAAAGGGACAGAGTTAATCGAAAGCTGCCAGCCAGCATCAGATTTGACGCGATCGGCTTGAACTTGGACGCAGCCACGATAAGTGACAGTCCCCTTTGATGGGTGCCAGACAGCACATTGACGCAAATCCCCCCTACCCCCCCCCCCCCCCCCCTGTCACGATCGTATTCTACATTACAGGACAAAAACGGGGCGGCGAAGGGGTGCTCCGGATTTTGAGCGCAGTGCATCCATCCTATTATAGATGTTTGAAATTGCGCAAACAAAATGCTGGATAAAATTCGCCAACACAGATTAATTACAGCTAACCCCATCAGCATTTCCGAATAAATCAGTGGTTTTTGAGGAAAGGAAATGCAGCAGCAGCTTCCTCACTGCTTGGTGGACACTTCAACCGCGCCGTGAGAGAAGGGAAGAAGGTGGGAGTGAACGAACAAAGAGGTACGGTAGTGGAGGTCTCCGGATTAATTTCGACCACCTGGGGATCTTTTAACGTGCACCGGCATCGCACAGCTAGAACACGGGCGCCTTTTGCGTCTCGCCTCCATCGAAACGCGACCGTCACGATCGGGTTCGAAACCCTGTACTCCGGCTAAGTAGCCGAGCGCGCCCTAACCACTGAACCACGGCGGCGGGTTGGCACACAGGTATACGCAGTCAGAACTATATAAATGACCGACACATACTTGCAGCGAGTCTGCAGGCGCCCTGCCTCCCCATTCGGTTAAAAATTAACGCAACTAACCATGGCAACGCCGACGGCCCGGCACTAAACAGCGTGCGACTGACTGCCCCTGACCTTTATTGCCCAACGACCCCGCAGCAGGCCGCGTTGCCAAATACGGGAGACTGTAGTCATCGACTGCCGCTGCAGGTGAGGCAACTGGCCGCTCTAATGGCATTGCTAACCTTGGGGCAACTTCCTCAATACCAGTCTGCGGTGCCCGTGTAGCAACACGACAACGTCGCGCGTGCTCGCTTCCCCGAAGGAACACAGCGGTTGCAGTGCCCTCTGGCGTAAAAAAAAACAGAAAAGAAGGAAACGGGGGTCTCGCTGCAAGCAGTTAGCTGCCCAAGGACACCGCGCACGACACACACTTCGCCGCGTACAACTCGGCCCTACGGGCACAGACAAACTGTCTCAAGCGCACCAAGGACCCAAACAGGTACTACCGGCATCAGACTACGCAACATGTACACACACAGGCCGTGCGTCAGCGTACGTACGGGCAAAGGTAGCACCGAGGCCGCGGCGTGCAGGCCAGGAAACGGGGCGGCGCAAATCGGCCTAACGACGACCCACTTTCCCGGAAACCATTACGGGGTTGGCCGATCGAAAAATGGGCAAGACCTTGGGCGGATCGAACCGGGCGGAAAACGCGCACACACACAAAAAAGCAAACAACTGAATGACAAAAACAAGGGCCCGGAGGAGGCACGAGCTCATTTCACAACCCGACCGACCCGAAGCACAGCGCGGAAGCAGCAGAAAAAAAAAATACAGGCTAACCGCGAACGCTATACATAATATAGGAGGGCGCTCTGGAAAAGAGCCGTTAGCCGAAACCATTCCCCGCGCCCTGAAGACAGAGAGAGAGAGAGAGAGGGGGGGGCAACGGGTGCCTTTGCTTCCGGAAAATGCCAGCCATCGGGGTTAATTTGAGTCGAGCCCACTACTACCCCAATCGCAAGCAAACGCAAACGCAGTGGATTACACACCGCAGGCCGGGGTCCCTTCAATGGTGCCCCGCTTTTTTTGGTTCACAGAACAATGGGGAATGAACCGCACTTCACGGATTTTTCGAGACAAAACGGATGCTCAAGTCGATATGACGAGAGGAGATATCGGAGTGCGATTTTTTTTTCTACGCATTTGCTCCAGGAACAAGCAGCAATGCAATAAACTGGAGCACAGAATATTAATGAAACGCAACAAGCTGAACGGAGACAAAAAAAAACAAATGATGCATAGGCAGGAAACCGAAGAGCGGACGTAGAAAACGGATACGCAGGCGTGGACGGAAGTTACTAGAGAGTTTTAGTTTCACGTACGTAGAGGCTTCACGTACGTAGAGCTCTTACGGGTGACCAGTGCGCATGCGCAGAACGCAAAGGGTATGAGCGAGTCTCACGTACGTACGTGAGATTCGGATTTTTACGTTGCGGTCTTTGCGTTGCTTGCGTACGTAGCGTTGACAAACATGGCGGCACCCTGCCCGCCGCTTCACGGCGATAACAGCTTCGTCGCTAATCCCTCGAGGCGATATGGTGTTCTAAACTGCTGTATTCGCCTTCGATTTGTCCATTCTTACCCTAGCATAAGGTTTCAAGCGACAAATAGCTTTTGTTTTTCAGACAGAAGGGCAATTTTTCAGCTGCTAAGCCTGACGAAGTAGCGTTGGTCGTCGTCATAGCAACCGTCTCGCTATGAATGGCTTCGCTTAATGACTTGTCTTGGATGATTTAGGCTACAACCAGTGTCTGTGTTTCTTAGTAGATGGAGCTAGGTGTAACGCGCGGCGTGCTTCGCGTACGTGTAACTATAAGGGTTTCAAACGACCTGCGTGCAGGCTACGTAGACTTCTCACGTTTGCGTACGTGAACCCTCTACGTACGTGAAACTAAAACTCTCTAATATATCGAGATTCCAATCAGGCTTCGTATAAAATGAGTCACGGTTGTGTACGCGCCTGCAAATAAACCGCGCCTCCAAACAAAAATACGCGGCTGTTGCCGGTAAGAGGGGCGAAGCGAGCTCATTTTCCCCCTGCCAGCTGCCTGTGACGCACGAAGCCCGAATCAATGCACAAATGCAAATGTTTCACGAGGAAAGGCGAGCGACAAGCTACGAGAGGGGGTTCTGTCTCTGTGTCCCTGAGAAATGACAGATTTAGCATAACGGAGACGTATACTATAGTCGGACACAACTCTAGAAAAAAGCGGCTCTTCCCCGTCAAAGGACCCCCTTCTAGCCAATGGCGTCGGCCGACTCTCACGAACATACCAGCGTGACAATTCAGAGACTTGCAATTCAGGGAGTGGCAGATGAAATGAGATGGTCCCTCTCTGCATTCATTGTCACGCCACTCCCTGAATCATCCTGCTACAGCCACTAGCTGATTGGAGACAATCGGCTGATTACTGGATACAAGGGGGTCCTCTGACGAGAAAAAAAAAGCCGCTTTTTGTACACTTGACCGCATACGGCGCGTCGCTTTATGTTTCGCCTCCACGGAAAAGCGGCCCGGGAATCGACCTCCGCGTCCTCGGCAACCTAACGCCGAAGCCGGTGAGCCTGTGACAGCCGGTAGAGGGTTCGAAGAGCCCGCCGGATTCCCTACCCGACTGTGATCGTCGGAACGGCCGCCTATACTTGATTCCCAACAGGCGCCAGAGCACAGACGTCGAATAGCAACGCTGCGGGCGCGTCTTTTAATATCGCAGAGCGCTTCACAGCGACCGTTCCTGGGGTATCTCGCTTGCAAGCGACACTGTCGTCTTTCCGTTGCACTCGACCTGCACGGGACGGTGCAATCCACCGCATGCCTACGCCGAGACCGAAACAGCAGCTTGGAGGAAAAGAGAGGCAGCCACATGCAACAACGCCCGAACAGCTCGTTTCTAAACATTTTTCCTCCCTTTGAATTCCCCTCTTTGCCTTGGGCTTAGTAACAACCTGGATTCGAAAGCAAAAATCAGGACGTCCAGGCACAACTAATGACGGCGCGTATACCCACAGCGGCTTAGCGATAGCAATGGAAATATTCAGCCGCGCTTAAATCGACATTTATTTTAAACGCTAAAGCCACAGACCACCCGACGATATCCACCGGAATACCGTCCATGCAAATGAGTTGCGTTGCCAGCAGCTTCTGTCTCCATAGAGACGGAAAGAAGGTACGTTTCCTGGACGGACCCTTCGGGCCACGGTAATTCCAGACCGGCGACAACAATACCGGAGTACTTCGACTGCACAAACCCCGAACAAAGTGTGCTGCCACAAAGGTGTGCTGAACAAGCAATCTGCCGTCACACCAGACCGTCGTCAATGCACACGTGACGCCAGGAACGAAACGATGGTTTGGTTTGTTTTATGGGGGTTTAACGTCCCAAACCGACTCAGGCTATGAGGGAGGCCGCAGTGGAGGGCTCCGGAAATTTCGACCACCTGCGGTCCTTTCACGCCCGCTGACATCGCACAGTACGCGGGCCGCTAGAATTTCGCCTCCATCGAAATTCGACCGCCGCGGCCGGGATCGAACCCGCGTCTTTCGGGTCAGCAGCCGAGCGCCATAACCACTCAGCCACCGCGGCGGCTAGGAACGAAGAGAGAACGCTCACGTTAACACATACAAAAATGGCCTATAGACTTTGTATCCACTTCTTATACACCACTGCCTTCCTACAGATTTTTTTTACTATTCATATTCTCTATACAAAAACCTACTAAAAGTGAGTGGTCATAAATCTATCGATTGTCTACCGACTGCCTACAGGATTTGTATTCACTATAGCATGTCTATACGAAGTACGGACAAGACAAAAATCTATTGTTACTCAACAGACTGACAAAAAGAATGTTTTGTAAGGAAACAGCCGGACGTATTCAAAAGCCCCTACCATAGCAGCCAAAATGAAGACACTGCCCTGCGCACCTCCGAAGGTCGACGCAACGTTGCGACAGAGAGAGAAACCGCGCCGGGCAACAACCAGCAAGCAGACCCACTCCCGCCTTTGTTCACCGAAAACCCGTTTTTCACCTCATTTGAATATCCGCGAAGCAAGCAGAAGCAGCTCTTCCGCGTTGTCGCTAGCACCTGCCACATGACGTGCATTACGAGGCAGTGGCCCAAGAAGGCGGCCGCAAATGGAACCCACGACCGACCGGTCCCCTGTTCTGCAGTTGCAGCGCTACGGGCGTATACCAGCTCCCGCGTAATCAAAGGCGGCACCACACGCGCGAGAACGACACGCGGTTGTTCAGAAACGGTCGCAAACTGCTGCAGCTACGCTAAAGAAAAAAAAACAAAAAAGGGCCAGATGCAACTCAGCAACGCACTGGCTTTTCCCCGTTAGAGGATCCCCTTCCAGCCAATGGCGTCGGCCTATTCTCTATCGTGACCCTGCTAGTGTGACAAAGCAGGGAGTGGTAGATGAAAGGGGAGAATCCCTGCCCTCCATGGTCGGGGATATACCCCTCTCATCACTGCATTGTGACGCTAGCAGGGTCATCAGAATCGGCCGACGCCATTGGCTGGAAGGGGCTCCTCTAACGGAAAAAAGCCGCTGCGTTCTTGAGTTGTATGCGAATAGCAATTCGGCGGTGTGGAGCGACGCAGGCCGGCAGGTCTCGCTTGGCTTCAAGGCCACCGGGGGATGATTCAGCGGCGACGCACGCTCCAAGATAAGGATCGGGGCGCGCGTCGCCGTCGACCGAAACGCGCAAACACCGCCGCACTACCCTCCCTCCTAATGTTAATAATGCTTATCTCTTCGTTAGCCCCCGACGAGGTTCTGTTTCTTTTTTCCTTCTTTCGCCTACTTTCCGTCGCTGTGTGCTCACCGCGCCCGCCACTGACTCGGGGAGCTGAGGCACGCGAGAGGCGAGTGTTACAGCAACACACGCCGCAATGGGGAAAGCGAGAGAAAAAGCGCGCTGACTCAGGACGCGCCACGACATTCCAGTGCCTGTTGCCGCCCCAGACAGCGCGTCGTTTTCCTTTCGCGCCACGTGAAGCCACACAGCAGTCGGACAACAGAGCGAACAAAAGCACGAAGCTATGGGGCGGAGTCGCCGAATACACAGCACGGGCACGCTTTTAAAACCAAGGTGGCGCACCGGCTAGACCAAAGAGCACCCAGGTGGACGTACCTCCATCCCCACAAAGACCTCGGTAGAGAGCAGTTTGTTACTCGGAGACAACTGCAGACTAATGCATACACGAATCCGAGTCTACTCAGCGAAATCTACCCGACAACTTATGAGAACGAGTGGCAGCTACGCGGGGAACACCCAAGCCTTTACCACGCTACGTGGGCCTGTCAGAGAACGCAGGCGGCGCCAATAAACAACACACCAACACCAGTCAGAGGCTGCGCTGTCCCGCTCGAAGCCTGTAGAACAGCTCAAGCAGGTCGACAGGGCTTGCAAGACGGCAAAGGCCGCTGCGGTCCTGGACTGAGGGACCCAAAGATGCACAACAGTTCCAACCGCACCGAAATCGATTGCCGGTCAACTGCAAGTTTACACGCAGATTTCCTGCGAAATTCTCGGTCCTTGCACCCTCGCAGCGACAGGCACGCTCAACACACCGGTCCCGCGAAAAGAAGAGAAAACACTGGCTTCGAGAACTGCAGTGGTCCGCCGACAGAGGCGCCCCCTTCGTGGAAAGCCGATCCCTTCACCTCGAGCGCCTCCAGAGCAACGATCAAGGCAGGCGAACGACGGGGGAGCCATGCACGCGCAGATTCGCGCCGTGCCCCTCAAGGAGCAGGGGAACCACCACGGCTCATTAGCGCGCCACCGCCTTCCGACGCACCTGCCGGGGAGGGAGAGGGATCACGCCAAGCCAAGCGCCGCAGAAAAACAACCTCCACGGCTACGGCGGGGAGCGTCGTCCTCGGGTCGGGCCCCGACGCCTTCCTCGGCCACGGCGGAGACGAGAAAAGGGCCTGCCTCTCGCCCACGCGGCCTCTCGGCTACTGCACGCCGCCGCGACAGCTCTGGCTCCCACCGGCCCGACACAAGGTGGTTCAAATTAAAGGCACCATGACGACCCATCCATCCGATTTTTGTCCAGAGTAAACAATTAAATGTGAGTACGTCTCCGGCTACGGTGATGATTGTGCGTCAGCAGCAAAGGGGGCATTTATTACCGAGGAAAATCCAACTTGAAAATTCGCCCAGCATTCGATTCGATTCAAATTCGCGACGTGTACGCTGAAGACGACTCCGTGATCCTTCTTTTCAAGGCTGGCCTCTGGGATCCGCGTACAGGCAAACTGTTTTCGCAAAACAGTTTGCAAAATCGACCGGTGGTGGCGACACCTGTTTTGGCCTTTTCTAGCTTATGAAAGCCGTTTCCCGAGAAAGTAGCTCTTGCTGTTAGAATGCGGAATTCTATACCGGCACAGGCCAGCTTCAACTTGTTAGGTTAGGTTGGGTTGGGTTCGGTTGGGTTCGGTTGGGTTAGGTTGGGTTGGGTTAGGTTAGGTAAGGTTAGGTTAGGTTAGGTAGCGCGGTGGTGCGAAGAGAGGGTGAGAGAGGGAACGGTAAGGCTAGAAGGAGATCTATACAACAGCCGACTGGGCGAAAGGTGTGCGCTTCGAGGGGCATCTGCTTGGCTCTCGAGCTATACCCGACTGTAGCGGGTCGCACCGAACCGCACACAAGCAAATTGATGGGTGACCCACCAGTGGGCCATGACGCACAGGGATTAAGCCTCCGAAAATCGCTGCATCAGTGAACGCTTCCCAGCCGCGTGCAAGACGCGCCCGCTCGTCTGACACACCGCCACTTCTTTTTTTTAGTTTTGCTTCGTTCATTCGCTCGCACGCGCTGTCGCGCCGCTCGCGAGCGAATGGCACGAGGAAATATAAAAGATGGGTGGCACCACCGTGGAGGCCAAACTTTCCGTCACGCGGGAGGGGGGAGACGAAGAAGAGAGGACAAAGAGCAGGGAAGAAGACATGCAGGAAGTGTTTGCCGCGCCGAAAACGGGGACAAGCGCCTCCTCAGAGCTTACTCGGAGCGAGGAACGGCCTCCTCCGGCAAGCGACATGTGTATATGCACACACACACACACACACACACACACACACACACACACACACACACACACACACACACACACACACACACACACACACACACACACACACACACACACACACACACACACACACACACACACACACACACACACACACACACACACACACACACACACACACGTGTTCCGGAACGACGAATACCCTCCCGGTCCGCAAAGCAAAAAGCAACGGCTGAGTAGTGACGGACAAGCACACGCCGAAGGCGGCGACTGCGAACACAGAACAAACAGGAGTACACGGCCCTGAAGCACTTGGCTCGAGTACACGGCAGCGACAGGTGTGGGGGAGGTCTCCTCAAGCATGTCGTGACCGATATTTTTTTTTCTTGCTCGCGAAAGCGCGACTGAAACCTAATTACTTTGTGTGTCGGTAAGCGATAGCATTAGACGTCCCTTCTGGTCTAGTGATGTCACTTCACTCTGCCAATGGGCGAATTTAATGTCCGACGGTTTATTTCTTTTGTACCCGATGAGGCTTTAATACTACCATAAAGCATCAATAAGGACGTACACGAGGCCACAGTTCGAAATTAGTGAGCGATCCGTGGGACACTTGTTGGCGCTCATTGGAAGAATGGCTGTTTTCGAACAGAGTATAGCCCCAACTCGACGCCTTTAACAAGGTGACAAACTGTTCCCGGCCTAGGCACGCAAACCTTACCGAGTTTGGTTTGGTTTATGGGGGTTTAAAACGTCCCAAAGCGACTCAGGCTATGAGGGACGCTGTAGTGAAGGGCTCCGGAAATTTCGACCGCCTGGGGTTCTTTAACGTGCACTGACATCGCACAGTAACACGGGCCTCTGGAACTTCGCCTCCATCGAAATTCGACCGCCGCGGCCGGGATAGCACACGCGTCTTTCGGGCCAGCAGCCGGGCGCCATAACCACTCTGCCACCGCGGCAGCCTAAACCTTACCAAGTAGCAACTCCACTCCGAGAGGCCACTATTGTCAGCGCCGCTTCGATTACCGTGTAACAAACGCGAAAGCTGAAACGACCCTGCAAGGTCCGGAAAAACCGTCTACGTCATCGCTATCATCGTAAAAAAGGCGCTCAATAAGGAGATAAAGATAAGGAAAATGAGATAACCGTGGTCGGTTCTATTCTTTCAAAGCAGCCGCCCACGAAAAACACAACGCGCTGAACTGGTCTCCCGCCCAACCGCGCCGAGTGCATACACAATACGACCGCTCCAAAGCGTGCCCCGTAATGCATGAGAAGCTGCATTCCTTCCCACAGCACAGACTGCTGGGCTGGGGAGGAAGTTGGGTGGGGGGGGGGGGGGGGGGGGGGGGGGAGGGGGATGCATTGCTTCACAAGGCCACAAGCGCACAGGGATAGAATAAAGACACAACAAGCGCCAACTTTTAACTGTTTTTTTTTTCTATATCCGCATGCGTAAATACGTACTGCACCTTTCTTCAGGACGTCACCCGCTGAAATCAGGACGAAAGGTGGCCGTGTGCGCCAAAGATAACGAAAGGTACGCGAACACAAGAGCGCCAGCTTTCAAGCGAAATCTGCTTATTTCCCTGACATCCTGGTTCCTGCACACTGGACACAAATGAGCCTATATGAGCGCCTACACACCTTTCTTCATGGGCAGGGTTTGCTGCCCAAGTCCCGGGGGAGATTTCGATAGCTAAACATACCGAATGCTTACTCTTGGTAAAGGAGGCGTATACCACTGCAAAGCACAGTAACTTGCAGTTAGGAATGGTTGGAGGCTTCGAAACGTAGACCCAATGTCCTGAGGGGCACTGAAACCTGGGTTAGAGTGTTCTTAACTGCTAGAACTTCGCATGTCTTGCAGAGATACTTTGTTTCCGATGCCATCCGTAAGTATCATGTATGTTTAGTGACGGAAATCGACTCCAAAGATTGGTCAGCATACCCTGCCCCGTACAGGGAGTGCACTGGAGGCCAGCTAACTCCCTTTTCACGCCCATTAGTCTGACTGGTGCTTGTAGTGTACAGTTTGCCATTACTTTGCACATTGGAGACGGTGGTACACTGCCACGTTACTCGGTTTACGGGTGTTTAACGTCCCAAAGCGACTGAGGCTACGAGGGACGCCGTAGTGAAGGGCTCCGGAAATTTCGACCACCTGGGTTTCTTCAACGTGCACTGACATCGCACAGTACACGGGTCTCTAGAACTTCGCCTCCATCGAAATGCAACCGCCGCGGCCGGGATCGAACCCCCGTCTTTCGGGCCAGCAGCCGAGCGCCATAAACACCGAGCCACCGCGGCGGCTACTGCCACGTTATGGCAGTGCAGTACAGGGACACAGGTTACGAGGCCCATTATAATAATTAAAAAAAGAATACAGTGCCCTGCCCGCAAGCGCAGATATGTCCCTCCGTGCAATCACTCACCCCTCTGAATAATAATAATAATAATAATAATAATAATAATAAATTCGTTTTTGGGGAAAGGAAATGGCGCAGTATCTGTCTCGTATATCCTTGGACACGCGAACCGCGCCGTAAGGGAAGGGATAAAGGAGGGAGTGAAAGAAGAAAGGAAGTAATAGGTGCCTTAGTGGAGGGCTCCGGCATAATTTCGACCACCTGGGGATCTTTAACGCGCACTGACAACGCACAGCACACGGGCGCCTTAGCGTTCCGCCTCCACTTGGGCCTGTGTTCCGATTTAGTGGACCCAAACAGAGGGCAAAGTACAAAACAAGCCACTTAATAAGCCGTGCGTATTAAAGCACAAAGGCGACAGCCTCTCCGGAAACAGAAAATTCAAAAGAAAAGCCTAATCCGATCGCACAGGCATTTCCAATGTTCTGCGCATTTTCCTGTAGGAAAGTGCCCGGCACATACCGCGAGCAGCCCGCAACGGCAACCGTAAGCATTTCGGCCTTAACCCACATCGAACGTCCCTCACTCTCTCCCCGGCCCAGTGCGGTGAACGAGGACGAGCTTCACCCTAACGGGGCGACGAATTGCGCCAGTCGGATCGCTGCGCCTGCTTCGCATACGAGGTGCACACGTTGCGGAAAACACAGCCATGTTTCATGCTCCCTTCGTTACACCACCCCTGAATCCCTATTTCTAGCACCATTTTTGTCCCCATCGCATCAGTCTGGAAAATCCGAGAAAATTTCGCTTCCCGAATCTGCCCGAAAACCCGCCAACATTCCCTTATCGCGCAAATTTTTATCCCGTGATTCCCTACAGGAAACGTCACAGGCAGAAGAAAAGTCCGAACGTCCAACTTGCGCAGACCTTCAAAGAAGGAAGGGGAGGGGGGGGGGGGGGGGGGCGACAAGACATACTACAAAAGCGTCACAGAAAGACGAGGACAAGACCGAGAACTCCCGAGAGACACGGAGAGGAGGCGAAATAAAAACAAAATACACCACCGCCACAAACCGAGAGTCGCAGCCCGTGGGCGTGCTCCAACAACGGCAGCACTGCGCTCACTCCGGCCGCGCGAGATCACAAGAGAAGCCCCGCCGAGGTCGACGGCGCCATTGGGCAATGTTTACGCCACGCCGACCAGACACACCGAAAAGAGGGCGAGGGAAAGGAGGAGGAGAGCCAGGCGGCGGCAGCGCGAACGCAGCCCACGCCTCCTCGGGACAACGAGCGAGGCAGACAACCAGTCTCGCAATGGGCATCGGCGGCGCGCATAGCGGACCGCTTCGCGAGCGGTCGGCCGAGCTCCGCGCGCACAGCTGGCGAGACACCGCTAGAGGCTCGAAAACAAAACAATGGGGCAAGGAAGGAGGGAGACAATAACAACCCCGTCACTGGTGGTGCCGTCACGGCCTTCCCCCGAGGCAGGGTCCCACGCTTTTTTTTTTCTGCTCCTTTTTTTTCTTGTTTCCACGCTAGCCGGACGAGACGCTCCAAGGACGTCGTGCGCTCAATCGCCGAGCCGAAGGAGAGGAGGAGCACGCGGAGATGGTCGCTGAAGGGTGCAATGCGTCGGTAGCAGCCACGACGGCGACCTCCAAAAGTGAGCACACAAGCGTCGCCACGTCCGTTACTCGGACGTTACGAGACTGCCAGCCAGGGGGAGGTGTAACGGGACACGGCAACGGCGGCGTGCAGCCTCCGGCCAGCGAAGACCAAGGACTAGGGTTCTCCCGTCTCAACGAAACGAGGCAAAATGCGCCTCTTCTTTCTCGCCTATCACTTCGCCCAGGGGAAGAAAACGCGCCACATTTAAAACACTCTTTCCCTCAAGACTCCTTCCTTCGCCTGTGGTCAGTTGAGGCCCGTGTCGTCACAACTGTCGGCTAAACAAGCAACGCCATTACACGTCTCCGGCATCGAAGGCGGGACTGCCCAACTGCGACAAAGGAAAGGTGCGGATGGGGAAAAGAATTCGTAATAAAATACAGCGTTAATTTCTTTTCTCTGCAATTTGTTTGTCTACAGTCCGGATCACGCTTTAAGGGCTTGAGGCAACACCTCTTCAAAGGCAACAAACAGCATGCAAGATCTTATCGTCAGCCGCGCGCAGGGAGTGGGAAGTGGGCTGCGCAAGGCCTGCGCCGCTGACGCTCCGTGAAAAGGTGACGCGTCACAAACACCTCGGATTTTTCAGCTTTGCTAATTAATTGCTTTCGCACTAGGGTTTAAGGTCCCATCGAAACACGGCCGGAACTGAAGCCGGGTGCTCCGCCTCCGCAGCCGAGCGGCCTGACCGCTGAGACCACCGCGGCATACAAAGAGGCGGAAGTGACGTTGCGCAGCTAACTAGCGCCCGCCGAGAAAAATGCGGGAAATCGACTGTGCACTCTTGCCAGTGCCGTGCGTTGTTCCCTCTTCTGTGTATGATTTGACGTTAATACGTGTGTACAGTCATATTTCTTCAGAGAATAAACAGTTGCTAGAAAGCCCTTCGTCCCGTGTGTTCGTCCCTTTCCGTATTTCGATAGCGCTCACCAATACCTTCAACGACTGTGCACAGGCTGCAGCGGCCAGCGTGTGGCAGCGGCGCCAAAGCGAACTCGCCAGCGTTCGCACGCGCGCGGATACGCAACGCAGGCACGTCCAAAGCGGGCGCTGCAACCAAGGACGGCAGCAGCAACAACGGGCCACCGTCGCTACACGGACGCGAGAGAGCTCCGCGTGTTCGTACTACACCTCGATTGGCGCAGCAAACGCCCCAAGGACGGGGGGGAGGGAGGCGAAAGGGGGCCTCGACGACACGCCTTTACAGGCTCTGGCCAGATAGTAGCAACGCCCTTTCCCTCTCTGCAGCGCAAGAGAGAGAGAGAGAGAGAGAGAGAGACGAAGCCCACGCCGAGCCAGCGTCTATAATGTTCGCCGAAAATAATAATAATAATAATAATTGGTTTTGGGGGGAAAGGAAATGGCGCAGTATCTGTCTCATATATCGTTGGACACCTGAACCGCGCCGTAAGGGAAGGGGTAAAGGAGGGAGTGAAAGAAGAAAGTAAGAGAGAGGTGCCGTAGTGGAGGGCTCCGGAATAATTTCGACCACCTGGGGTCGCCGAAACTGCCAACGAAAACATCACGCCAACGAAAACATCACGGCCAAGGAGCTGCCGCTTTTTTATTGTTTTGTTTCTTCTCATTCGGCGTCGCGCTTCGAGTCGACGTCCGCTACGCGAACGCGCCACGCCAAATCATTAGCCGCCTGGCGACGCGGCGGCAAGCGACGACAGAGCCAAGGCCGGACGGCGACAGCGCGTTTGTTTTTCGCCCCTTGTGCAGTGACCGCTTCATCCCGCGGTCAACGTTCAGCAAGGTAGAAGTTTCGGGCCAGTTGGTCCGACATGTTGAGGAACGGGAACCACTCGAGACAGTGCTGGGTACCACTTACTCTTCCCCAAGTCCTGTCTCAACATGCGATAGTCGTGTTTTGACCGTCAAGAGCTGCAGTTTCCACACGCCCACGTTGCACTCAATTTCGTAAGCTTTTTGGCGACGCGATATCATTAGAAGCCGCTAGTGCTGCCTTTAGAGGAAGTGACGCCACTGCCCAGCAGCCAATAGATGAATTTTACAGACAGCGACACAGTTTTTACGCGACTGCGTTAAAGGACCCGTCGTCCAGAATTAGATCCGGTGTCGGCGTTGTGAGCGCAGGCGGTGCCCACCGAAAAGGAAGAGAGGGAAGGAGGCAGGTGGGTGAACACCGTCCCCATAGGCTGCCCACCGGTTTGTGAGCAAACTGCCCAACGTGGCAGTTAAATTAATCACCGGTCGCTCAGGTAGAGCAACCTGTGACGCACAAGGGCCCACCGCTGGGAGCACCTGCCATCGCAGGGCAGTGGCGCATCGCTTAACCGCTGCACCACTGCGCCCAGGAAGGGGTATGAGGACTCCCGGGGATCTACGAATGTGAAGTAGAGAGTGACCTTCGGCATATACGGGAGTTAGGATATCGCGTCACGCCCTTAAGCCGGAGCTCAAGTGTCTGCTCCGATTTTTCTTCCCGATGACGAGGCGTTTCATCGCATTAAAATACCCTGCGTGGAGGCTCGGTCAGTGACAGAAAAGGAAGAGACGTTCAGGTTTTAGGAGAGACCGCACTAGACAGCATCCACTCAGCTACGACTCCCGCATCGGCCAGAAGAACCATCCTCGAGCGGGAGCTTTGTAAGCGCAGGAGGAAGTCGCACGTGCGCTGCTCCGCCGGCGTTGCCGGCAGCCATTCGACGCAGCGAGAGCTCTCTGCACGCTCAACGCGGCCCCCCGGCACGGGTCAGAAGCGGTTCAGGGCGGCGCGCCGTCGGGGAAAGTGTTCCTCTCCGAACACACACCGCGAAAAAGGGTATATATACACCAAGATACGGCCTCCCTCTCCCCGAATGTCGAAACATGCGCCAGAAGTCAAGGCTGCCTTCTTCCTGTCGTCAACAGACCAGAACGGACCCCCCCGAGCCACCTTTAGTGAAAGGGAAAAACAAAAAACAAAAAGAAGAAATACCACCCGAAACACTAATTTCGGCCGGAAACGCAGTAAAAATGCCGGCACCAGAAACGGGCTCACCACGCCACAACCATGGTGACGAGGGCGACTACTTGCGACACCCCTCAAACCACGTGCGACTCCGCGAGACCGCACCGTTCGCCCTGGCGGGTTCCGTTATCACGACGCTTCCACGTGCACTCCCCTCCGCCTTTCCCGAAATTACAACCGACAGGGCTCTGGAAAGGCTAGGGGCAAGAGCGAACTCGACGCGGGCGCTGGCGCGCAACTCGAGCGAAAACCCGAAAAAAAAGCTTGTGCGAGAGAACGACACTTCTTGGCACAGACAGCAGACTAGCTAAACCGGCTGGTTTCATACCCGGCTTCGCATTGCATTCACTGCTCTCGCAGCTACACCGAGTGGCTCGTCGCTTAGACATCATCATTGCCATCTCAGCCTTACTACACCCACTGCAGTGCAAATTACTCTCCCATGTCTCTCCAATTAACCCCGTCCTTTGCCAGCTGCGCCCACCTTAATAAGCCTGCAAACATCTTAATCTCAACCGCCCACCCGACGTTCTGCCGTCCCCTGCTACGCTTGGCTTCTCTTGGAATTCACTCCGTTACCCTTAATGACCAGCGGTTGTCTTGCCTTCGCATCACATGCTCTGCCCAAGCCCATTTCTTCCTCTTGATTTCGACTAGGATGTCATTAACACGCGTTTTGTTCCCTCACCCACTCTGCCTACTTCCGGTCTCTTAACGTCAAGCCTATAATTTTTCTTTCCGCACCTCACTGCGCTCTCCTTAATTTAACCCTTTTCGTAAGCCTTCACGTTTCCGCCTTGTAGGCAGTATACAGCTGTTGCGCATTTTTCTCTTGAGGGCTTCGCCAAGGCGCTCCAACGTGCGTACAAGCCACACCCCCGCATTACATCCAACGGCCAATGCGTGCCCCACTGCCGCCAACACTCGAGTAGCGTACGGCATCGAGATTGGGATTGAGAAAAAAAGAACACACGGACACCCAATCCCATTGTGCTGGCAGTGCGATACCGATCGCCACCCGGAAGCCAACCTAACATCGCCTGCCCCCACCTCACTCCAGCAAATGCTTCCCCTCTGCACCCATTACGCGACCGAAAAGCCCTTCGACTACTAGCGCCGCCGGACAGAGATCGAACGGCGACTGCCGTAATACAACTACTACTGCAAGGACATCGGCGCATCTCTACGCAAAAAAAAAAAGAAAAGAAAACGTAACTCCGCGACGACGAGATTCTGCCCCCAAAAGAGCCAGGAATCGCTAGAGCGTCGCCAAACCAGTTTTCGGGAAAGGGGAGGCCCCCAGCGACGACAGCACGAGCGAGAAGACGCACCTCGCCGGCGCGATTGCCGCGTCGCCAGCCAATGGATGACGTCACCGAAGACCCCCACGCTGCGCCATGCGGGCAACTTGCGGCTGGGAAGAGCGTTCGTCGACCAGGTACTAAACCAGCAGAAAAGGTTCGCCCCTCCGTCGCCCACGAGCCCGTTAACAGGCGTAATTCACACGGAGAGCCCGGAAGAAACGGTTTTGCGCTCACCGTGCGCACGTGTTCTCTCCTCTGGCAAACATTTCGGCACGGGGTCTACGACTGTCTGTTTATCATAGACCTGCCTAAAGAAACAATGAGGGTCGAATCGGCCGCGAAACTGACGGGCCGATCGCAGTCTCACTGGCCCCGAAACAACGGTGACTTCCATCCGTTCTTTAGTAGTAGTAGTAGTAGTAGTAGTAGTAGTAGTAGGAGGAGGAGGAGGAGGAGGAGGAGGAGGAAGGTACTAGCGGCGCAGCGACAACTCATTTTCCAAACACAGGGAGGCACCGAAATTGTGATCTGGGCGCTCATGTGAGCACGGTGTCATCAAATGTAACCCATGCAATACGAATGTACGCACAACGTTTTACGCTCTAAAAAGTTTAAAATGTACTTTGTAGAGGCAAACGTGTAGAAACTGCGCACACAAATCATTTTCTTTCTCTTTACTGCCGGTGCTAAATTAATTTTGTTTTCCTGATGTTAAAATATCTGCAGCCTATAGTTTCATTATATTGCTCACTACGTACTTGTGGTTTAGCGGTCTAGTACCCGACCACATGCTTACACCGTTGTCTATGTACGCGGCCTCACACACACAAGGTGCTGTTATACAGCTTGTCGTATGCGGTCACTTTTTCCTTGTAGCATAATGGGAATGAAGATCGCCTCATAGACATTGTTATAACCATCCATCCACTAAAAGGCCCAGCTTACAGCGAAGTGGTACCCGGTGCCAAAAAGGCATTTGCAACACAGCTTTTCATTCCGTTCCATTTCCCTTATTAATGGGAAATAATTAAATGGCTCATTAGCAACGAAACCCGAAGTCCAGAAAAAGTGGCTTCCCAAAACCCACGTGACCAGGACAAAGTGAAATCAAACTCCTTCCCAAGGTGCGGCAAACTGAACCCGGGACTTTCGCACTGCGGTGCGACCAAGCAACCCGTGGGCCTTTCTTCTTTTGGCGAATTAAGGTGAACGTGGTATATGCGTTGCCTTGCGACTGTGTGCCAATGAGTAGCCGCGTCACTGGAAAGGACGGGGAAAGACAAGAATGAAAAATAAAGAGACAACTCCTTCGCATTCAAAGCATGTAAACAGTTTTATAAGTGCCCTCCGGTAATGTTTGCCCTTTGGTTCACGTATTGCGTACCATTATTACCGGTGCTTTTCCGCCACATGAGAGGGAGAGCAGGAGTGAGGAGTAATCAGTTGCTGTATCTTTTTACTTCACCCTTCAAGCTCGAGGGCAACCTTTGGTGGATATAAGACATCGAAAAAACAACACACAGCAGCACTGGAAAAGTATCGGAGGGGGGGGGGGGGGGGGGGGGCAAATAGACGCAGGGAGCGTCGACGCCCCCCCCCCCCCCCCCCATCCCCGCAAACAGTAGCGACGCCAGGGGCGCGTATGAGGGCGGCATCTGCCGACCACCGATAATCAGCACCACGCTTGGGAGGCCAGGGAAAGAGGTCCCGCAGACGTAAGCACACAGACACACAAAGAGAGGACAACAGATAGAATGGACCCTCTTTTTTCTATTTGTCTCCGGGCGGTAGCAGATCTGCGCGTTTCGCTTATTTAGCGGCACAGAGGGGGGAAAAATAGCAACAACAAAAAAACACGACGACAGCCAGCAATCGGCTCACGTGCTTCCAGCCCCGACAAGAGCGCACGCAACCGCGAAAGGGAGGAGATGGGGATAAATGAACAAATGGTAAAAAGAAAAACTCGGAGAAGCAAGTCCGAGCGCGGTTGCGCATGTCCCATCCCCAAACGAACCTGTGTCGCTATGCGCGACACGCCGTGGGAGAGAGAGAGAGAGAGAGAGAGTTGGCCGCTGCGACGCACCTCGCAGACTCGAAACTATGCTCCCAGAGCAAACAAACAACAAACACAAAAGGCACGCGCCCGCTGCGACAAATTTTCCGGCCGGTGACGATGAACGAAGGGGAAAAAAACACGCAGTCTCTCGCTTCCGTCACGCGCTGAACTAACGGGTAGAGAGAGTGAGAGAGACGAGACTCGATCCAGCTTGATTTAGCAACACTATACGTGGACCCCCCTCCCACCAAGGTCAAATTCGGACTGGCAATCTATGGACTAGTGAATTAGTGAGTTTCAGCACAGCGGAGAGGTATCAGCATGGAGGCACGTACACCGGAGTACAGGTCGCCCCGTTGAGCATGCGCAGTCCACGCTAATACGCCTCCGCTGTGCTAAAACTCTCCGTTACTGCATTCGTACGCACGGAAGCTAAGTGGGCTGCGAGGCACACCGTGATGAATCCCCTCCGCCAGCGTGATTATTAACTGTGCACCTGAACAACGGAATGCAAGTTTTTGCTTCGCGCAAACGGAAATGCGACAGGGATCGAACCCGCGCCCTATGGATGGATGGATGGATACGGCTGAACCCTTTACATCGGGCGGTGGCTCAAGCCACCTAGCCATGTCTTGTGAAATTTTACTCCTGTCTTCCTTTTAGCCACCAATCAGATAACCTTCGCTTGGTTACTTCTAACCTCTTAAAATCCACTTTCCCTATTGTTAGTAACCAGTGCGCCACACGCGGACAGTCAGAGACCTATAGGTAGAGAGCTCCACGAATCCCCGGCGGTGCTTCGATTCGGAACTACCACTGGTTGGAATCTACCGACCGGCGCTGGAATCCTTTATGGTTCGTGGGGGGAGCGACACCAAAGCACTGCAAATGACCTCTGGGAACATGCGCCTGGACATAGATAACGAGGCTAGACATGCGTTTGAACGCACGACTCGAAATCCGTCGCGTTCATTCGACGAATACCGCGGCTACGTGAGTACTCACAACCAAACTGGCCGACTGAACCTAGTTACGTTAGGCAAGGCGACTGAGGTGAAGCTTCCAAACTGGAGAATGGCCTCTACTGCAAGTATTGGGAGGGACGGCAGCGCACGAACAAAGGATGTAAGGATTCCAAGGACCACACGAGGAGGCGACACAACACGGCGCTGGGATTCGAAAAAAATACCCCCACGGTCTCCGAGAAACACGCACGTCACCCAAATGCACTCCCACGAACGTGATCCGCACGTCGCCATTCGTGCACAAAACCGCACTGGGTGCATTCGCGTTCCCATGGGGTGACTAACGACGTAAAGCCACTCCATTCCGGGGCCGCAAACAAAAGGCAGCATGCGTACTCTTGCTTGTGCGTTGCCTTTCCCAGGCCTGCACCGCGAATCGCCGTTATACTTTGCCCGGAGTTAATTTTTTATTACTGTTTTTTTTGTTACCATCGTATTTTCGCGCGCAACAATTCAGTAATAAATAGGCAGCGGAAACGCCACAGTGTTTTAACGCGACAGCGTTAAAGGCGCCGTCAAGCAGAAAATCCAACTTCGGCGTTGTCGGCGTAGTGAGCGAAAAAAAAAAAAAGATCATGAGCATGGCTGCTCCGGAAGGTGGTCCTGCAGAGACCAACCTAGGAGGTAGGAGGGCCACCTAGGTCACATGACCTTGCGGTGTCATCACAACCTGACCACCGGATAGTGAGCGAACTGCCCACCGTGGCAGGTGGTAGTTAAATTAACCATTGGTAGCTCGCGAAGAGCGACCTGGGCCACACAAGACCCACCGCTGGGAGCACCTGCCATGGAAGGGCAGTGGCGCATCGTTTACCCTCTGCACCAATGCGCCAGGAGGCGTATGAGAACCACCCAGGGATCTATGAATGCAAAGTAGAGAATGACCTTCTGCACATATGGAAATAAACCCATTAGGCTATGGCGCCATACTTTTAAGGCGGAGCTTAAGTGTCACCTTCAATTTTTTTTCTCTCTCTCACAACAGCAGCAGGCAAACGTCGTTGCTCAGCGCCGATTCGTGAACCGGTGGAAGTTGCACCCGCTTAGCAACAACTCCCAACCGAAGGTAGACTGCACCACGTTGCAGGCTGCCTTGCGCCATGCTTTCCGCGCGCAGCGTATTTTCCGCGAAAGTTTTAACAAGTGAACGCCACGAACGCATGACGACACCGGCCTTCGCATTATCGACCGCGTTCTTTTCCTCGATCCTATCGCAACCGCGGCAAACAAGGGAGACAATTGGGCGCCAGCAGAACGACACTGTCGTCTGTGGACTTTAATAAATTGGCTCGGCCTTCGCTCAGTTTTTGAGTGGATAAGCGTGTCACACGGCGCAGAAGAATTAGGCGCTGGGTGCTTTCCAACTTAATTACATAATGTTCGGAGCCGGTGCTGCAACACGACCACATTTAGTGTCACTACATTTCGCGGTGACGATAACATCCGGGAACCAGCAATTTGAATTTTCACACAAGCACGAAATCACCACGATAGTGTTAGAATGCGATACCACAATTATCTTGCAGAAAATCCTGTTTGTTTTTAGCCAACAAGTACGAAAATAAGATATATCCACGAAGCTACGTGTCAGTGCAAAAGATTAGTGCCACTCGAAAAACATGGCGCCAGTGACAACGCTTTTCCCCTGTTCTTGTGAGCCCCTTTTTTCCCCCCATTTTTGGTTCTCTTTCCGGCTGGGACACCAACACGCGCAGTCCAACCGTTACAAACGGACTAGCCATCACATTGCCATCATCTACTGGAAAAGCAGCGTCTGACTGAAAGTTATAATTCATTCGCCATTTTTTTTTTCCAACAAAGTTTCATGCTGTTCTGCGTGAGGAAAGGGAACGAAAGCACGCATTTCGTGACTAAAGGCGAACAGAAATACGCTTGTAAAAAAGGAGTAAGCTGTCCCTTTTATAAAAGGGAGTGCCCTAGAGTACAGCTTGAACTCTTTTAGAGCGTTAGCTCTAGTTCTCGCGTTTCGGATCTCAGCGTTATGAGTTACAGCGCAAATCGTAACCCAGTGGTTGCCGTGGTAACCGAGGTGGTAACGTAGTGGGATAAAAAAAAATCAGGCGGCAGTGTGACGCCCGAGCACCACAACTCGAAACCAAACTATGTCGATCCGGTATGTATATCCCTGTCTGGCAGGCGAAAAAGTCGGGCCACTTAGTTCCTACATTCGTCTGAAATCTGTAGGCCAACTGTTTGCCGCAGGATGTTCGGAACGGTGGCATACGATTTCGCGTTTCGCGCAGCATAAACTAACTAGTCACGTTAAAGTCTAGCTCCCGGCAGGGATTCGGAACGGCGACCTTTGCTAGGTGTGTTAACGCTCGATCGATACCTCAGCGTAGGCGCATTTTTTTTTTACTCCTCTATTCTTTATAGTGTATGCATGTTGCGAATGGCAGTATTATGTACGTTGTTGTTGTTGTTGTTGTCTGAAAGATGATGACACATAATATGCGCGTGCCGCACCGCCCGCCATTAAAACTTGAGACACTCACTGCTTAACCTTAACGAACTACGACCACACTACAAACTGTGTTGCGACATAAGCAAAACTGATCCACGAATCTCTGTTTCAGCGAGAAAACACGCAAAACAAAAACCAAAGAAGCCGCACTCGCTCTTTGTGTACGTGTCGAATTTCTTTTTTTGTTTTCTTCACGTCGCTCACGGCCGAGACAAAGAAGGTGACAAGCTATCGAAATAAAACGCAAACAATCGACGCAATAATCGCGCGAAACGCACTTAATTCGGCCATTTTTACTGCTGCGTCGTCTGCTACGTACGCCTGACATGACGGGAGACACGGACCGCAACTCTTTATCGCCGCCAATGGGAGCGGGGCGCGACAGACTACACCCAGTGGCAGAACTTGATCGACAAAAAAAAAAAAAAGAAACTCCGCGCGGTAGTAGCCCTAAAACTTTCCTACATCGATTGGGCGACTTAAAAAGCAACTAAAGAGCGCACGGTCCCCGAGGGCGCAGCACTCGTTGTATTGGGCTCACACCCGGACCTAAACAACTTCGCATTCTATTTCGACGTTTTTTTTTTTTTATACTGGCCCTTTACCGGGCCGTCAAGGTCCTAGGGTAATCCAAAGCGCGTGACTTGTCTCGGCAGTTTCACCTGCCGCGTTCCCATTCCAGGCGCGCCCAGTGACAGCGCTTTCCCCAAAGATACTGCCGAGAAAATAAAGACGCACGCTTTCCTTCAAGACCGGCTCTTATCTTTGAATTGACGGCGGCGAGGCAGGATCGGATAGCTTTACGCAGCCGCTGGAAGACAGTGTCACTACTTCCCAGCGGAGACGTCAATATCCAACATTTACTCCATCTACGTTGGGCGAAACGAAACTATCCCTTCAGAAAACATCAGAATCGGCGGGTGCAGAAGGTTAAAACACAATTAGGCCAAAATTTTGGAAAATTCGCTCCCGGAACGTGGCAGCAGACAACGCTAAACGCTGTATCGGTAGATTCCTAAACTATCGTAGTGTAATGAAAGTTCTCGAACTTTTGTTTTCACACCGCAGTCGTCAGGTGGGCAAAGCCCGCAACGGCTTTCCCCTTATTGGTCAACACAGTCACTTGCGTCACTATTTGAACGAGTTACATAAGCCACACAAGCAGTGTCAGCCTCGTGTCCAAGTCATTCGCTCGATTTTCAAAGGCACTCGTGTTACATTCATTAAGAGGCTGGCGCTGAAGTCGACCGATTGTTTGAACCAGCACACGTAACCCCCAACACTAAGGATCCGTCCAGAACTGTGCACAGAAAATCAACTTCTACACAAACACCCAAGAATGTCGCCTCGTCCGCACTTTGCGCGAAACTGGAACATGAGCTAGCAGACAGGGGGGGCTTAGCAACGCATTTTGCAAGCGCCTAGGCAGGCAGGAACCATTAAGGGCCGCGGAAGGCGGGCGAATTTCTTTTTTTCTCCCGTCTGTTCTTGGTTTTCAGGTCACCGAGAGGCCGCAATTTGAAGCGCTCGCGCAATTTTCCTCGTTAAATTTAACTCCCTGACCGCGTGCTGGCACGACTTGCCCAATGTCTCTAAGCACGTGTGCCTGTGGGCTGCTCATCTTGCCGGAGGTTATTACTACGCCGCATAAACGAGGCCGAAGGATTTAGAGCAGACGAAACGGACCCTGACTCATCTCAAAGCAATGCGAAGCAACACTGGACTCGTCACACATAGTCTTTTTTCTTTCTCTCGAAATTCAGCCTCGCACGAGTTTATAAAAACAACGGCCTGACAAAACCTCTCCAGGCTTTTGAGCCTCCTGGAGATCGCGAGCGTTGAAAACGGTAAAAAAAAAAATCTAGTAAACCGGAAGTCGGCTTGGTCGTCTGCAACATCTGCGGGCGACTTTCGGGGAAATGCTGGCGGGAAAGGTCACAACACCCAAACAAAAACCGACACGATTCAACACTACTCTTCGGAAGCAAGACAACGTTGCGGCTGCTCTAGACAAACAACTAAACAACTTGGCCTCGTCTGTCGGCGTAACGAGCCTCGATTGGCCCGGAAACGGGTCAGTGCATCGCGGAGGCAGCCTTTTGTCTGCGGCTGGGCCCTGCAGAGCGATTCCCCAAATATAGGAACCGGGAAATCGACGTGAATAAAGACGAGAGCGCCAGCCAAAGCCAGAACATTCGAAGAAAGCAACGACCTAGTTTAAAAAGATAGAAAAAAAGTCATGGCTACGTCCGCTGTCGAAAAAAAAAAAGTCACAACCGCCGCCGAGATTTTTGTCACCATCAGACGGTGGAGATCCAGACGGCGGTGCAACTCAGTCGCAAAAAGCAAGGAGCCGTTTGCAATTGGATAATATAAAAACAGGCCTTTCGAGGCAAAACTAAATATTTCCTTCGACGCAGCAGCCGAATCGGCGGGCTTCGAAAGGAAGACGTTCGAAGGGCCCGCGCCCGAGGGTCGGCCCAGAAACAGATAAGCAGAAAACGAAGAAAGGTCTCGGGGCTTACGCACCTTTCGAAGCACCGGTCAACGTTGTCGGACATGAGCAGCAACATGCAGAGCTGCTCGAGAGCGATGAGCTGCATGTCCCGCTCGTCGCCTTGGCCCATGTTCAGCCATTCGAGCAGCGTTTCGGGGTCCGCGTCCGCCATGTTGCCCGGCCGCGGGAGCTAGCTGCAGCCGAGCTCGCTGCTTGCAGGTCTCCCACTCGAGACGAGCGTACCGCGGTTAAGCAAATCAGAAGAGATGAGGCAATGCACGGCGCGGTCGACGAAGGCCTCTGGCTGTCTCGAACGGGCACAGCCGAGGAGATGCGGGGAACTGATGTCCGCCGATGAGCTGCTCGTAGTCGGTGGTAGCCGCACGAGCGCCGCAGCACGATTCACATATCCGCCGCTGGGCCACGTCGCGTGCTCATTCTACCGACGCGTCGTATCACGCTGGGCACGGCAGAAGAACAGCGACACGAAATCTCGAGCGCAGGGCAGAAAGCACCAGCCGGGTCCCGGGTCCCGCCGCTGCTGCTAAGGCTGCTGCAGCACCATTCACGCCATGGGAAAAAGCAAACGCTGTAGTGCTCTCCCGACGGCGGGTTTATCCACTGATGATCACAGGTATGAGCGGAGTGACAAAGGTACCGATCCTTCCCTGCCTGCGTAGAAGAGCAGCAACGTCGGGCTGAAAATAAAAAAACAACGCGGGGACAAACTCGGGGCAGTGAACGGCGAAAAAAAACAGGAGGTCCGCGGCGCCAACGCGGCCCGATACGTCCGAGTGCTAGGCCTAACTGGCCTAACCGCGGCGCACTGACGCAGACTGGTGGAAGTGGACCGGCGCGCGCCACCGCAGCCGCGGGTCACGTGCTTTCCGGTTTCGAAGCAGAAAAACAGCTGATTGCAGACGAACTTTCTGGATCGTTGCCCTTGCCCAGCCGTCGGTATTTGCTCGAACGAAAGCCTCAACGGTCGTTGCGTTGCTTTTTGGTCGACATCGAAGGTTGTTGAGGGTGTGTCCTAATGGGTCTTTTTGTGTTGCCTAGGCGGGCGCTGTTGCCACCGGATGGCTGCGAACGCGTCGGTCACGCGATGTCCGCATACGAGCTTCGACCGCGAGTCGTCGGAACCACAGCTATAGGGCTGCGCTGTGCGCAAAAAAAAAAAAAAAAGACGAAGGCTTGCCTTTTGAATACCATTATGTAAACTAGTACCATTCAGTGGCATTTTCGGCTATGTTTTCTGCGCTAAAAATAACGCCAGCTGTCGCGCACACATTAAATAACAGGGACAGTTTGAAACAATCCTGTACGTGCGCAACAGCTCTCCATCATTAACCGTAGGTTGTCTTTACGAGAACAATCTCAGAGTAATAAAAGTCGCATTAAGAAGCTTGCGACTGTGCGCACCAAGTTGCGGTCGCAGAGGGTAATATATGTGGCTCGCCAGCCACAGGTAAATTTTTCCTCCGTATTTCAATGCAGTTGTTCGTTGCCAAGCGATGCCTGTCAAAAAGCAGAAATATACAGACATACGCGACTCATGTCGGCAGCAGAACGAGAAAAAAAAGTCACAAGCGAATGGCGGCGGCGGGTAGAGTACTAGTGCTGCCCTCTGTTAGCAAAGAGCGGAGTTCCGTAGGCGCGCGCATTTGATTTTTCGTTGCCGTTCAGGGTGCGCTAATGTCCCGGTAGAGACGCAGTTCCGACGCGAATAGCAATATACGGCAATCGAGGACAGGAGGTTTTAGATGGTAACGCGATTTATTGCTGCTATCAATGAGCAGTGAGAGCTCCTTGTGAGCTGAAACTAATCATGCCATCATATGATGCCCGTCAATCGACGCCTTTCAGTGTTTTTGCATTCCGAAGTGAAGACTTTAATTTGTGTCTCATGTGCTCAGTGATGGCGCTGTTGCAATGGGTTCTGTCCCAACGCTGCAGCAAACAAGAGACAACACATACACAGCCAAGCACTTTATTTTAAAGTCCTAAATTCCAACATGGGTATACATATCTCAAACTCTCGCATATGCCTTTGAAAAATACGCATTCACCACAAAAAATATCACAAGTTTGTATACATACAAGAGGCTGTGAAGGATAGGCGTGTAGCAACATGTAACTGGAGCATCACTTACATGCATCAGTTCACAAGAAATGCAAACGAACAATGCATATGTCTGTATATGTGTGTGTATACGTATATGTATATATATTATGTATATCTATATAGTAAAATGCCATGTTCATAAAATTTTCAAGACGACAACAAATTTTATCCTCTATAGAGCGTACAGCATACAACAAGAACATTGTACGTTTGAATATCAATGATGAAGATATATAAACTTAATTCTGGTTGATTGCAACTAGAACGAGGAATGTGCTCTAAAATATAAACATGCGTTACAGACTAAATTCAAGCAGCTAAATGCTAACATGCAGTATAATCTATGCAATCTATCTACAGCAATGCGTAGAAATTCAACCAAAATTCAGGCACCAAAGAACTCCCTTGAATGACACACCTGCTCACCTCTGCTTAGCACTGTTAGGTTAGGTACTTCCACTAAGCGAAACTAGTTGCATGTAGCTACAAAGGCTCAGGCATGCAGGTCACTGGAAGGCTGCAACTGACACATCTAGCACAGTTTTCAAAGCATCCCCTAGAAGACGTGTGCTTAGTGTGTTCAAAAACAGCAGGCAGTGCATTCCTTTGCACGAAACATCTCAAGCAAGCATAGTTGCATGTAAGATAAATTAGAAGCAGCGGCAGCTGCAAAGCACTCACTGCGCCGTCAACAGTGCCGACTACAAGCATATATAACGCTCTGGACTGGAGCACTTTCCCCTGGTCACGTATCAGAACAATAGAGTAACAGCAGCGACAGCATTGCACACAGTTGCACAATGCGACTTGGCATCCTTATACATGATACTTTATAGCTGAACGTAAATAAGTGATCATGCCAGCCGTGTGCAGCTTACCATTGTTGTTCCTAGAGCACTTCCCGAACACACTTCACATAACAGTACTTAAAAGTTACCTATGACTCCCATGCAAAAAGATCTGTCATAAAAGTCTGCACAGTTTTCCGCGAGCAACGTTACATGGGGCTAGAACCCAGTTTTGCCCAACCACAGTTGTTCCAAGCGAATGAAATGCTATTCACCGCTATTACCTTGTGCTATTACATTATTCGAAACAAAGTCACTGCAGCAGAATTACCCAGACCTGCCGCCCGAATAGAAAGGGAGGCGCCTTAGTAAAATAGTTCACGCTTACTTTAGTGAGATCAGATGTTCTTCAGCACTTTCCAAAATCTCAGTTTGAAACGAAAGGTATCACTGAGTTATTCAGCTCTCCCTTTCACCAAGTGTGTTGACGCAAGTGGCCGGGAGTTGAATGTAGCTGGCAGCCCTAAGCTCAATACCAGGTTACCACCCTGTCATTCCAGCCTATGTGCTGGCCGCGCCTACTCATTAAATGCCATTTATGCCCGCAAGTGAATGCCTGTAAACTTTCACACCTACTCTTAGTACATAATACAAAGGTATAAGAAAAGTAGGGCTTGCACAAAAGATGCAAGACAGGATTTAGAGAAAAACCGCATGCAAGAGCACAATGTATGCCCCAGCACAGGCATTTTTGTGCGGCAGTGTCAGTTGTTTAACCTTTTCTAGACTGACTGTTATCAAATGCACTCAAGATACGAGCATCTCTGTGATCACAAAAAAGTGCAGGGATACTTTCTTTTACAGCTGATAATGAGAAGCTTATCTCATCACGGATAGCAATATCATCGGGTACCACAGAATTTTGAAAATGGATACAAAGGGCATTCCTCCTATGGATTACGGCCCAGGTTACAAAATCTCATGTCCATGCTGCACTCTAGTTTCTGATCCCAATTCCTCTACGATGCAATTAAGGCACTCGTAATCTACTTCATTCAATGCTGCAAGGCTTTTAATATGCCTTTTTTTTTTTACGAGCTTAGACACGTGTTACTATGAAGGAAAGTGTTCATGAGAACAACACAGCAAAATGACACTCAAAGTTAACTGACTGGTGAGTGTGCTTGAAATCCACAGACTACTGCAGAGTGCAAAAAGATGCCTGCCGCCTTTATGCGTCCTTAGAAAGATAGACTTTATAAAATGGTCACAGGGGATGAAAAGGCCAACACAATACTTCTCAGTAAATGTGTCTCAAAATCTGACTAAAGTCATCCCCTTGACTACACTGAACCTCATGGAATTAAAATTTTCTGGTAGTTCCATGACGGCCAACAACCAGTAAGTACTTGGAAGCAACTTTCATGGTTCGATAGTCTAAAATCTAGTACAGCCCTTCAAGTGATATGCCCCTGAAACAGGTTATGTCGCATATGCAAACAGCAAACAAAGGTAAATAAACACGACATCACCACATTACAGTTTTGCAATAAACGTTCAATAACACATTGTTATGTGGTATGAAATATGAACAGATATACGCTATCATGCAACAGCAAAAGTGAATTCCTTGATTCTTCTCACCTCATAACAACTGCCACTAATGCTGAAGGTTTCAAAATCCTCCAGTGAATGTTTAATTGCTCAACAAGTGTAAAAAATCTTGCAGTGTTCATACATTTATAAAGACCAACGCCTTAAGCGCTCAAACCACTTCGTACAACACACAGTAAGTTTTTGTTAACAAAATAAAAGCTGCCCTGTTTTATGCCTATTTCAGTATACTTTGGTCTCCATGACAACCATGGTAAACAAAGCAATTAAGCTCGATGCATCTCTGTACGTCTTCCCAGCATCATTATTTCCATGATCAAATCACTAATTCTACTTGTAGAAAGAAGGACACAGTGCAGTCAAATGACCTTTCACAATGTGGAAGTGAGTACCCTGAGAAGACGAAATGCCTGCGAGACTTGTGAAATCAGTGTCAGAAAAGGCTATTCTTTCCTGTATGAAAGACAAGCTGCACTACCTTGACGGACATGATTCGGGTTAACCATCTGTAGGAATACAGGTTCGTACGGTATGTAAATCCTGTTAGCTGCTGCATGCGATTGTGTCACATACTTAACCCAAGTTTTATATTTGTCTTCAACCCTCTCAACTCCATAAGTACGCAGAGTATGTTTGACACTGCAGGAAGCTCACAAAAGCACTTTAAATATGTAAGCTAAGGAAGAACTGTTACATTATTAGCAAGATGTGATGCAAAAAAAAGAAACGATGATGCAGCAAAAATTGGAGATAAAACAGCACATTCCGTGCCTTTTCACGACTGCCTGTTCAGCTGGTCAAGAATAATAAGATCTCTCATGTGTATACAAAACAATGTACATGGTAGCTTGTTACAGTACCATAGAACTTAATGCACAGAAAAATTATGCTCATGGAAGGTCACCAACATCCCATGGAACCCGATTCCAAATGCATGGTTTAACAAGGGAAGTCCAGAAAATGAAAAGGACTGCACAAGTACGGACAAATGTGCTGGGATGGGTGTTTCGTAGTCCATAACAACCAACAGTAAAGATTATCAGCCATCAGTAAGAAAACGACATATTTTACATTTCTCAATAATAAAGACGCTTTGCCTTGAAATAAAGGCCTGTTCACAAAACTGTATGCTAAAAGTTAGAAATGCTTCCCCTTTTAAATCCGTTTCTAAATGCACGGTCGCTAGTATATATCACGAGCAAAACGTCCAAACTTCAAGAGCTGAAAAAGTGATCAGGTTATTTATAATGCGTGCTAGTAGAGCATATGCATCGCAATAATAATCTGAAAAGCGCAAGGCTCTTGAATAATAGAAAGAGAATGGAACAGTTTTAAATACGTATAAGGTTAGCTATGACAGCTTAGATCCTTTAAACGTTGCTCACAAAATCAAGTGCATCAAAATGGTATCAAATCAGACCTCGGTCTCGAGTCCTACTACTCTCGCAGGTGAAGACACTTCACCAAGATGTTGAATGTCCAGAATATGCTGTTGGTTGGTGGCATGAGTCATGTACATTTGCCTCAAGAGAACTGTTTCTAACATCCCCATGTTCTAATCAAATAATTACAAGTTTACAATAAAGAAGTGAAGCCACAGAAAATATGGTCTGCGTGGCAAATTTTTTTTGCCTTTCCACCTTGGTATCCCCACCCTGACACAAAAGCTAAAGACGGGTTTAAAAACATGCTCGCCCATATTCTACTGATGTTATGGTAGCAACATCCACGCAGTTTTGGGTGATAGGCACAAATACAAAGTTTAATACCTGTAATCAGTAAAGAAAGTGAGTATCAGCTTGACTTGTTCTCTGTGCTTAATTAGTTCAAGCCTGAAGATTCGGTTCATTGGCTTTTGTAAACAATGATGAATGGATAGCAAGTTCAGCATTCGAAAGCAGCATCTAAATTCTGAGATGCACAATGAGAAGGGTGGTTCAGATTCCCTCACTAATCGCCATCAACCTGACTGCGCCCACTGCAGGACAGAGGCCTCTCCCATGTCTCTCCAATTAACCCTGTCTTTTGCCAGCCGCGCCCACCGTATGTCTGCAAACTCCCTAATCTGAGCCACCCACCTAACTTGCTGCTGCCCCCTGCTACGCTTGCCCTCTCTTGAAAATCTGTCCGTTATCTTTAACGACCATCGGTTATCTTGCCTTCTCACTATATTTCCTTAGTGTATGACCATTAAAGAGTGTAAAGATATGGCTGCGATTTAGAGAAAAAAAAATTTCTTTGTTACCATGGGATTCAGAAGGAGAAGCTCTGAACGTCTCACCAGACTGAAGAATTCAGCAATCAATGCTATTACAAGCAGGTAACACGTTTGAGCTGACGCACAAAACAAGGATAAAGCCACAGGTATTTTTGTCACAACATACTACATACCAGAAAGAGTTAGCAATATACTTTTGGAGTACAAAAGGCTGGGAGAGTTGGTTAGAGTTCATACTGCAACAGTGCGAAAGGCGGAGGCAAGACAAAAACGGTGCTCAGTCTTTCATGCTCTTGCAGTATCTATAGTTAGCAAGCATGGTGATTCTTGGCTTTTGAGGCTACTTGTAGATGCTGAACAATACAATATGGTTCAGTAAGCAAACCTAGTTTTCCTTAATGTGCACTAATAACCAAAGCTCATGAACTAAACCTTCAGGCAAAACAATTACCTGAGCTAGCCTAAAGGAATGACGCATGATATACACAGCCTGAGCCAAAAGTTCATCATCATCATCAGCCTGACTAGGCCCACCATAGGGCAAAGGCCTCTCTTATATCTCTTCAATTAACCCTGTCCTATGTCAGCTGTGGCCACCCTATTCCCACAAACTTCTTATTATCACCCCCCGTCTAAGTTTCTGCCGGCTCCTGCTACACTTGCCTTATCTTCACGACTAGCTCATGACTAAGTTCATGACTAGCATGGTAATTCATTCAACATATCAGCTGGCGTCAAATCTAGTAACTGACACCCTGAGAGCTCAGAAGACGGCAAGAATTTGCACAAAACTCAAGGAAATTAGGGACACAGTGAGATATGGGACAAACATGTTCCTATCCCAGCAGAGTCACTTGCTTTCTTGAAAAACCCTGCAATAATTGGACCAGGTTACACATACTCTAGACTAGAAAGTTGTTGTGCCTCATTTCACCAGCTAAAATTTCACAACCGGCTGCATCAAAACAGAGATGCAGCTCTGACTATTCAAATAACTGGGACCTTGCAGATTCTGAGCTTTTGGCACAGGCTGTTTGTGCAGTATTCGTCAAAAGTGCATATGCCATGTTATACATGACCGGGGATGGGATAACGAAATTATTCCATTTATATTCTGTTCCATTGTTTTGCTTTTCACTCTACATTAGTCTCTCAGCTAATCATAATATAATGCACAGGCATCCAACAGTTTGACGGCAAAAATGAATAGCAAATGGTGGGTGCGATATTGCTTCTGCCTAAGATGAAGAGAGAGAAAAAAAAATCTGATAGAACTGGGATGGAATTGTAACATTACACTGGCCCAAGGCCATTGTGAGACACCGTCACAAATTCTGGTGACGACTCTTGTTGTGCATGACATCAGTATAAGTGGCTTATGCATTTTTTGCGAAGACTGTATGACATAAAGACAGCACTCATCTCGCCATCACGTCAACTGCGGGCACATACAATGATGCCCACAGCTCTACATGGCCCGGGTAGTCAGAAATGCGTTGCTCAACTTCACTGGCCTCCGGTGCACGAACTCCCTCTTGGTTGCGATCCCCACCAGGACCGGGTTGAGAAAGATGCCGACAAACTTGCTCCGTGCTGAGTAGACCTTGCACTGTGACACTGAGGCAAAGTGCGCAGAGTTCTGGATGCCATCGTGCAAGTCCTGTGTTAGACTGCAGCCGTTGAACAGCCTCCGCCAGAGTGGGTTCACGAGCATCTGAACATAGCGGCGCCAGTCACCGGGATCATGCCGCATGTGTTCCACGTAGAAGAATTTCCCCCCCTGAAGTGAAATGACATTTAGGTTGGTTATAGCCAAGCTACAAGGGCAAATTAAGACAAGAAAATAAGGAACCATACTTGATAAAATAAAAAATGACTGCAGGAAGTCATTAGTTAATTACTTATGTCAAGTTATATGATGCATGCAACTGGACTCAAGGAGAGAAAAACGAGTGCAGGACATTGTTAGTTAATTAGTTATTTTTGTTGGGTCTCATGGTGCTCATCACCATGATGATCTCGTGCATTGAAAACAGAGTTAAAGTGCCTGTTTGGGTAGCAAGGTACTGAATATTTTCATAAGGGAAGCTAAAGTTTACTTCAAATAACATGCCTACGACTGAATCTTCTTCAAGGAGTAATGTTGAGTGAAATATGCAGTGGGTGCTTTTCTCAAAACCTCGAAAAATGCCCTTGTCTTATACTTTCAAGTTCTTTACATAAAATTAAAACATGACTAACAGTGGCAACTTCACCTCAATCTCTACATACGTGTTATTCATTTTCTTTGAGCATAAAATTATGTGCACATTGTATAAGGCCTAGCGTCTCGGAGTGTATATAATTTCCATTTTCTTAGGAAACGCATAACAATGTTGCTCGAACATTATTGTTATTATTATTATTACTATTATTACTGTGACTGCAGGAAATTGACATACAATGTTGTAATCACATTCCAGCATTCATGCATAGTAAGACATTTTTTATGGCTTCTTCTAAAGAGGTACGTTCTACACATACACGTACAAAAGGTTCTTGAGTCAGGCCACAGAAACAAAGTCTGTTTGCGTTAGCCGTCAATAAATTATCATAAAATCAGTAATAGATTGAGCAGAACTGGAATTTGCAAAAGCTAACAGATATACATCAAGAAGATATAATTCAATGTCCTTCTACCCTCCTACCAGAATTAACAGAAGGTTAAAAACAATCTTACTTCTTGTACCTCCCAGCATGAAGGAATTTTAGCTCAACGACATCCTGCCTGTACGTGAAGTGACTGCTTGCATAACGCACTTGTCGGCAGACAGTGCAGTCATGTGCATGTCGAACTAGCGCAGATGTTCCCCATTGTCATTGTATGCTGTGCTGCTAGACAGGAACAAAGCCTTGCTACTGCTAGAAGGCCACTGGTAACAAGGCATGCTTTATCTTTGTTTTTTCTTTCGGCGACAATGATAGGTACACGCATTCAACATGCACAGACAGCTTCCAGCTCAGCCAGAAAAACTTCCACTCAACAATTAACTGCCTGCAGTTCTACGAAAGTGAAGTTCACCACAATATGCAGGGAATGCCATTATCAGTTAACAGAATGTCTAGAGGTGAAGTTGGGCTAGTTCGCACAAGTCAATTGCCGAGGTCACTGTAATTAGTGCACAAGAACATAAAAGAGAGAAAGAGGAACAAATTAGATAAAGCACTAGCCCTTTGCCTTACATGCTCTCTCTGTTCTTTCCTGTTCAAGGTTCAATATCACAGCCAGTCAGTGGTAAGCAGAAAGGCACACACCACTCTCATAAGCAACTTCAGTCATTTCCAATCGGCAGCTTCTTTTCTGCACTTGCCACGAGATGAAACTACTGCAGTAAAGAACACACTTTTTTTTTTTGAATTGCTACATGCGATGATATGCTCACATTTATTTTGTAGGAAAAAAGCAAGCCAGCTGCATCAAAATGCAAAACATGCCAATAAATTCCACCTCTCTGAAATCTGGGTATGAAAGTCAGCACTCTATAGTATTAACAGTAAGCATTAACACCTGTATTTTCCCAGAAAAATTGGTGTTAATATGGGAGGTGCATTTTATTGTGCGGAGTAAATTTAGCACACGGGTGAATTAAAATCTTCCAAATTTGAATGGGGATGTGTTCACTATATGAGTACAATGTGTACCAGTAATTATAATTGTTTATTTCGGTTAACTTTCAGTCTTTTCTCTTCCAAAATTCTTTCTCGCCTATAAACGCCTTCCTATACAAACAGCTACCATGGCAACGATTTTAAACATATAGCACGCAGCAAAATATCTGTTCACTCACTCCCCACCTCTGAGCAATGCAACCTTTATTAATATGCCCAGCATTCCATACAAGGCTGCAGTATGTGTTTAAAGTGTCCCAGACCACACGCACACAGCTTGTGAATACTCTCAAGCTTCGTTATGGCCTGGTGAGCAAGAACTACTGGTTTCAATTTTCTTTCTGTGAGGAACCAGCGCTTCGCTTCTCTTATCAAAACATGAACTGGAGTAACCTGCACCCTGATTCTTCTGTAATCTCTCAATGAGGACACGACTTCTGGGACCTCTAACTAAAGGACACTCCCTATACTCCTTTCGAACGCCACGCTAAAAAAAAAACATACGTGCCCTCCGGGCTTTCGCCAAAACAAGGAAAAATATCGTTCACGTGCCCACAGCAGCCAAAGCTCAGGCGCGACGCGATTTTTTTCCCTAGCAGCAACGTCCGCGCCCAAACCCTTTCCTCCAACTCACCGGCGCCAGCACGCGCGCGATCTCCTTGAGGATCGCATCCAGGTCCTTGACACCGCACAGCACGTGAGTGGTGACCACGGCGTCGACGTACCGGCTCTTGACATTGTTCAGGGAGCCGCCGTTCTGCACCAAGAACATCTCCAGGAGCACCGGGACGCGCGTCAACTTTCGCCGAAGATAAGAGGCCGTGTACGGGTTGCTGTCCACCGCGACTAGGTGACAGTTCCGAGGGTAGAAGGCGAGATTCGAACCGGAGCCGGCACCGATCTCGAGGATTCGGATGAGCCCCAGGTTACGCAGGTACCAGTCGCGCGAGACGATGGAATCGAGCTTGCTGAAGAGGATCTCCTTGGCTTCGAGCATGGCCCCGGTCTCCCGGTACGACATGTAGTTGGAGAGCCACGCTTGGAGCTTGAGTCGTCTCGCGGTGTAGTCGCGTTGCAACGCGTACCTGAGGCAAACTGTGAGCACGATCAGAGGGAGGAAGACGTTGTGCAGGAGGGACGCGAGGACGGAGTCGATCCATGCCATAAGAGTGAGCGGATGACGTCGAGACGTTGTTGATGTCGCGCGGATGTCGGCGTGGTTGAGGAGACGATGGAGTCGCTCGGAAGAGGAGAAGCGCGCGATGATCGGACGAGCGCGCGCGCAGGCGGAGACTGGGCGCACGACTTTGCGTGACTTCGTCTCCCAGTTTTCCTTTGATTAGGTAGCTTCGCCGAAGGCACTAGTAGTCCAAGGTCACGTTTGCACATGTCGATCGTATCTTCCTCATCCCGCCGCCGCCGCCAAGGCTCCACCCATAGCGCGCTTTCTTTACCGATGCTGCGCGCGCCGCCTCTCTCCCAGCCTTCGGCTCCGTCTTTGCCCTCTCTCTCTTTCTCTCTCTGCAACTCTCTTTTGACTTGTTGACTTGTTGCCCTTGTTGCTGGGTTGATAGCATCGTTGATATCGTGTTGATAATAAAAAATGGGAAAAGACGGATGCATGAAGGGCATTTGCCGGTATGTCAGAAGGTGACTCAAGCAGCTAATAAGCGATACTGCCCACTTGGCAGATTTGGCTCGGTTATTTGTCCCTACTTTCACGTGTCAGCGATGCGAGTCAGAAATCGAAACTCCACCATGCATATAATTAGCAGTGACCTAGAAACCAAACATCATAGTACAGACTAAATTTTTATACTATGAGTTTCACTATCTAAATAAAGTAATATCAGGATGCCGTTTTCAGACATTTAAATACAGATTTGATTCGTTGGCGCAACGCTGGGTTGTCCATTCTCTCCGCATGTCTAGTGTACAAAATGGCGCCCGCCATGCGTGCCGTCGTGCGCCGTTTCGGTGGGTATTTTTCTTGAAATCCAGTTTTCTTATGTGAAATTTGCTTTTAATAAATTCAACTTGTATATAAAATGTCTTCCCTGAGTCAACCGTGACTCATCCGAGAGCACGAAGGTGCTTTTTGTAACGCTTCCGAAGCTTTTGCGCACATTCGCTTCCTACTCTCGACTTGTACTGCGTGTTTTCGCTTTCGCATCATCAACGGTCTTCGTTGCAGGATTATTGGGATCCCTGCACAGAAACGCCCCGTCGGCGCGGAACCTCGGAATTCACGGTGCATTGAGCCAGCAAGCTAGTCCACAGCCGAAGACAGAAGGTGAGTTCATCTCACTGTAGCTTTCACACATTTGAACTCGTCGCTTTGGATAAGTTTGCCCTACAATCACCCGCGATATCCCAGGAGAAAGTTTGCTATGTGTCTGGGATGGCGTAAGCGTATGCGAAGGTGAGGCTGCTTTGTTTTTGTTTTTTTTTAATTTTTCTGCAGCTACGACTGCGTAACTTGCTGCTGAACGAGTTACTGGTGCGTACACGACGACGTAGGTGTCACGTTTCCGGAGAAGTTAACAAGAACGAATGAGCTTGAGAGATTAAGTCTGTCCACGATGCGGCAGAAGCGCAGTGCAAGAGTGCACTAACCCTGAGAGTGATGAGTGCCGATGGTGTACTGGGCTGAGTTTGTTTCAGTCATGGTAGTCAGTTGAGTACACGGCATTGTGTGAAATTGCTGCTTTTCTTTTTTTTTCAAGTGGCAGAACCGCAGTATTGCAACAAATAGTGCAAAAAACGAAATACTAGAAAACAAGGAGACTATGAAACAAGGGCAGGCTGTCATAATGCAGGCACTGCACTGTGATTTGGAAGTAAAAGTTTGTTTTTTCTCTCCCTCTGCATACCTCCGCAGACCCAGCAGGCAGCACCAAGTCGGTGCTGGACCCATTACAACATGCCGACTACTTTGGCCTCGGCAAGCTCCTGTCGGTGCGAGAGCTCTTTGAGGCTCGTGTCCACCTGGGCCACAAGGAGGGCCTGCTCAACGACCTCATGCGGCCGTACCTGTTTGGCTCCAGGCTGGGATACCATGTCATCGACCTGGACAAGACTCTGGAGCACCTCTTCTGCGCCCTCAACTTCATCGCACACATTGCCTACCGTGACGGCATCATTCTCTTCGTTACCAGGCACCAACAGGTTAGTTATCTGTAGTGCATCGTGGGAAGGATTACGGTCAGACATTGATTTACCAAATCCTGACTTCACCAATTTTCCAGCCGAATGAATGACTTGAATGATTTAATTGCATATATTCATAGAACCAAAACAAAGACTTTCCTCTTTTGCATTTGGCACATTATAGCCTTGGTGACTTAAGACTTATAAAACAACACACAAAAAATGTTCCTCGCCAGAGTCAGGCGCTGAATTTAGAGGTTTTTCCAGATTTGGCGAAATAGTTTGTGGCTTACCTGAACCTCATCGCACCTGAGCTTAATGGAGTACGTAGGGTCACTGAACGAAGAAGCAACAGGATTATTTTTGGTGTGAATTGGTGCCATGCACAGGCAGTCATTAAATGCAATGACCACTCAAGTGGAAGCTACACATAGCACAGCATCTTTATATTTCCAGGTTCTGTACTTAATGGTTGTACTTTTTATATTGGTTTCACTTGTCTATAGTACCTATGCAAATGCTTCCGTTGCCCTTTCCCATGAGCCTGGTCATCTAAACATCTTGTGTTTAATATCTCGTGTGGAGCATTCGATTTTTAAATATTCACTTGCTGCTCATTTTGAAAAGCATCTTGGATAAGTGCGATCCTGTCAAAAGTGAACTTCTGTGACGTGCTTTGAAAAAAATTTTCTAGAATTCTTTTAATTCACTGTCGTGAGCACAGCTCTGTGGTGTATGAGGTGTTGCCATGCTGTGGAACAATGCACAGTAAGCATAACTCGGCATATCTAATCCTGAAGAAGCGTCACCTTTCAATGACAAGCCTGAGGTTTTTTGTGCCACTCGTGCCATCGTAAACAGACTTTGTGCCACTCTGTTGTGGCTTGAGCAATTGGAAGGAACTTGCAGATTAGAAGACTACAGTGCACTTAACTTCATACTGTGGCCGCCCACTTGTACGGACCGGAAAACAAAGACGAACCGTGCTACTTAGATGCAGACTACGTCCTTCACGCAAACTTCCATTGATGAAAAGAGCGGAAGCACCGAAATGATATGGTAGTACCTTGGGTGAAAGTATAGGGTGCGACAGCAAAACAGCAAACATTAGTAGTGTTTCCCACAGCTGAGCAGATGATGCATGCCGGTCCCAGCCACAGGGTCACGCATGGGCCGCTTGAAGTAGTTCTATCTACTGAAACTACTTATCTGGCTGGCACTTGTCAGCTATCTCTATACCTACAATGCTATATTACTGATTAAATTGAACGTTTTGTATGTCCTGAAGCAGGAAATACAGCAGGAAAATAACGACTGCTTTTTTTTTTTTTTTTTTGGCTGTAAGAAAAGCAGTCGTCATTTTTCTGCTTCATTTGTGAACGCTGTACACCACTTAGGGCAGTGTAACTTTGCTGAGGTGTTTGTAGTAAAGTACCGCACACGCTGAATATGTTGATAATCTTCGCTCAAGGCTCAGAACAGAGCCCTTTTAAAATGTCCCCTGTCGCCTACTTGCCATCACCCCTGCAGGCAAGCGCAGTGTATTCTGTGCCACTGGTTGCAGCTTTCGCATGTGTCCCTCTCAGTGGCTGTGTCTCATGCAATGCTATCTGGTTGTGTTGGAGTGAGGCAAAGGTCTGTGTGATACTAAGAGACAGGATGTGAACAGCATGAATTTGACAACAAAGATGAGTTAATTACCTAGCTGAAGGGGATATGGGGGTCTTAAAATAAACAATCTTATTATTAAAAGTATTGTAACAAAATTGTGCATCTCTTATGTGCTTATTTTTGCTGTTTTCAAAAAAAATAATTACTTTGAGTAGTGTGCATCAATTAGTTCCCATATAATACAGAAATAACTGAAGCCTAATTAGTTAAATTCTTAAGGGTCGTTAAGACGCTTTCTTTTTGCAATTTTTGGTTTCGATTGAAATGGTGCTGTAGCCAAAGACCTGTCATCTGGACCTATGATAATTATATGGTTGTTAGGGTACATCGTCATATAAAAATGTTAAATTTTGTCCATGCACCATAATGATGAAGTATAGTTAGGTGACATTGTAGGTCACAAAATTGAAATGTTTGACTTAGCGAAACAAAAACAGCATAGCTCTGCAGTTTAGTTCTTTCTGAGTTCGACAATATAAGATTAATTGTAATTGCTCCATAAAAGCTTAAATAAAAATTTCTGTAAGGCTAGTCATGTTGGCAAAAAACGCGAAGCTGCTAAGAAAACCACGTTGTAGAGGCCTCAAAAGCCGGTAGAATGCAGACATACCAAAAATATTTCACAGTAGTGAGTAATACCAGGTAGTGGAGGAAGGGGCCTAGCTTTCAAACAAAACCAATGTGGCGGCCATCGGGGACGCGGTCGTGTGAAGCGACGGGTGCAATGTACTCCCGTCTTTCGCTCCCAAATCACCATTTCTGGGCTTCGTAGGCTTGAAATAAATAGACATTTTAGTAGCTGGAGGTCGAATTTAGACCTTGAAACTTTCTAGGCAGGAACTTTAGAGTGTATTGATCTCGAATATGCCATTTTAGCAAAATCGACATTTTCACATTTTTTGATCATGTCAAGAGCCCCGTCTCCCCATAAAGGGACCTTGAGGGCAACTCCATCCAAATATTTTTGTAGTAAAAATGTATTCTGTGGCTCTTTCTAGCTATGGTGACACTTGTCCAGGAGCAAAAGATGCATTTATTGATGAGAGATATGAATTTAAAAATCTCTTCGCTGTACGATTAAAAACTCACGACATCTTCACCGGAAAGGACTGGTTCCCACTGTTGTGAAGTGAATGGCAGTGTACCATGGTCTGTGGGGTCTGCACAAAAAAGTCTGTGCCGACGGTGTACATTTGACTTGCGAAATCAGCCAGTAATTGCACCACCTGCACTTAGTCTTTTATAGCGTATGAAAGCTCCCTTTTCGGTTAGAGTGCTGTCTGAGCAATTATAACGCAGTAACCCTATCAAAGGAGGCCTGCTTCCATTTGGCTTTAGTGTCCCGCGTAGGAAATGGGCTTGGGCAGAGCATGTAAACCTCAGAACTGATTAATAGTGACAGAGTGGATATGAGGCCAAAGGAATGCATTTCAGGGCACCGTCGAATCAGATGGAGTGATGAGGTTAGAGAACTTTCCAAGATAAGGTGGTTGTCGCTGGCGCAAGACAGGGGGTACCAAGAGATCAGCGAGCACTTCTGCACTGAAATGCAGTCCACCTCAGCATATGGTGGTGATGATTATGATCTGGTTGACTGCCCGTTACCATGCAAATAGAGGGTTTAGACTGTTTTGATGCAGAACGTGTTTACATTTTGCAATTTCCTGCCCCTTATCTCGACCCCGTAGACGGCTCACATGGTGGAGGAGACTGCCAAGGAGTGTCGGGAGTTCGCCCACTCCCGGTGGTGGCGGCCCGGCCTTTTCACAAACTCGACGGCGCAGTTTGGCACGGTCACGCGGCTTCCCGACACGGTGATCCTGCTGTCGACACTCGATTCAGTTTTTGAGGAGCACCTTGCTGTCAAGGAGTGCAACAAAATGCTCATTCCAACGGTGGCCATCGTGGACACCAACTGCGACCCGCGGCTCATCACCTACCCAATCCCGGGAAACGACGACACACCGGCTGCAATTCAGATGTACTGTCGCCTCTTCAAGACAGCTGTGCTTCGTGGGAAGGAGCGGCGGAAAAAGGACCTAGAGGAAGCTGCCAGACAAGAGCAACAACAGGCAGCAGATACAACTGGTGATGCATCAAAACAGCCAGCCGGTGCTTAAAAGACATCAAGCTGAGCCCTGTGGAACTTGTATAGTTGTCAGAATGAATTTTGTGTGATTAGCGGAATTCCAAGTCGCCTGGAGTGTTTCCTTCATTGCCACTGTTGGCCATTAATCTTTTTTTTTTACACTGACCAGGACATCATGTGGCTAAGCTTTTTGTTGTAGAGTGCATGAAGAGTTGTAGCATTGTGCAGGTGTCCCACAGACAAATGAATGGTGTTGAGCTATATCAAATCAGTAAAGACAAACCGGTCACATGGTGGTGATTTTTCGCATACAAATATAATGCAAGGGTGTGTTGGTAGGGCAGTTATCATATATTGCCGTGTACTAGTAAACATCGTTTTTACAAAAGTGGCTACTCGAAAGTGGGGGGGTCGACCTATATGCTCACTCGACCTATTTTCAGGTTCCATGGCATTTTTGGCCAAGCTGCAGGCAGCCCACACACTGCTCTGGTATGCATTCCCAGTAAAAAATTGTTAATTCGTAGGCAAGTCAGTTCCACTAACAAAAACTAACTGTGCGGCATTTACTTGGCTCGCTCACACTGGCAGTCGCTTTCCCAGAAGAGTGGTGGAATGCACGAGAGCAGGCTTCCGGTAACCTCTGGAGCGTCAATCACTCCGGAATCCGGATCTACAGGACCATTAGCAGTTCAGAGACAGCCACACGTGTGAATGTGCAAGGCAGGTCGTTTTTCATTTCTGATCTCAATTTTCCGTCAACTGCTGGCTTTGCGATCTCATCTCGCGGGAGGCTGTGTAACAAAGAGTGCCCTGTCAACATATTGCAAGTAATTTATTTTCTACCAACTCGGTTTTTCGCAAAATTTGGGTACAGTCGTAATTTTCGAAGCTGAGGTAATAGGCCTCTTAGAGCTCTTTTTGACCACATCATTTACAGGGCCGATTTGCAAACACACACAGCAGGGACTTTGAGGCCGGTACCTTTGAGAAGGCAATCATCCCTCCACAGCATCGCTACATCCTAGTGCTGCTGCGACAGCTCACAGAACAATGCTAGTGGACTTCCAGCTCATAAAACCTCAGCTGCCGGAGGTGAGGACTTGCTGCATGAAAAAGGCCAGGAGTCTCTGCCATGATGTAGTGCCCTGATGCCACCTTGCAAAAGAACTTCACAAAGTGCTTAAAATACCCAAGAAGGTTCCCAGTGGAAAGCATGGTAGATAATTCTGTGCATATAACAGCATTTTTTGACTATTGGGCAATTTACTTGTGTTCTGAGAAATTACTTGTGTTTCTGACAAATAGGTTTATGGGCCTGTTTAGGAATATAAAAAAATGTTTTTCGGGGCACAAAATCTTTGACTAAACTGTTTCATGTTTACTGTTTTTGCTGTTACTGTAATTGTAAGTTGGACTGTGGTTATGCATTCATTGTGTACATTGCATAAGTTGCCTGGAAGGTATCCAATTTTTCACACTGTCTTGCAGCCATGTTTGGCCATGCGTATGCTCCTATGCCTTTCAAGTTGAAGCGGAATACATTCATGCTTCCAGAAGATTGTTAGTCTACTGGAAGACATTCAGGAAGAGACGGTGAATCAAAAGGTCATGTCATTCTTTATATACACAAGAACAGTTGCTCATTGCAGTAACACTTTTTAAGTATCTCCTTTTCTCCACTGTTGCTTCACATTAACTCAGTTTACAAAGGCCAAATTGCCGTGCTTAATATCACCAAAAATTGCAAGGATACAGACACGCTGCGGCTGTAGGTTAGCAAATATATTAGAAGCTATTCCTTTGTGGTGTGGTGTCTCAATCTATTCAAATTATGGCGACAGTAAAGGCATAGCACATACATATTTATAGCACCAGCGCTACTATTTAGGATTACTAGATTTATCCCTCATCGATCCAAAATCTCGCTATCAGCCTTTCCCAGCTGCGAATTTGAATCAGGGGATATGCTTTGAAGAAAGCAATCTGCTATACCATACCTCAAAAGTGGTTGATTGTAGAAAAATAGACTTTACTATCACATCTGCTTTTATGCGAGAATAAAACTCGCTAACACGGCACATCCACATCAGTGGGCGTTCTTAATTTCTTCTGAGCACTTTGCAGATAACGCCAGGAGCGCTGCATTCACGAAAGACTGCGAACGCACCAACTAGGGTATGTGCACTAGGGATTCTTAGAACTTGAGACGGCTCATGCGTTTTGTAATGCTACAAAAGGCGTTATGATGCGCTAGAGATGGCAGGCCCGTGGAGCAATGGCATCATGCGATCAACTCCACATATATTGAGCAGAAAAAGCCCACGGCTCGGCTCGGGCGTCCTTTCAACCAGTAGTACAACTGCAACCGACGTCAGTTGTATTGTTTGTCCTGTTGAAAATACCAGCTTGTCATGGCCAGGATGTGCGCATATGATGTTCGAGATGACGCAAGCACCCATCACAGGCAAAACTTGGAAGGTGTTCACTTCTCTACAGTCTACGTCATGGGCCACAAATTGGCGGTGTCAGTCCGATGCCTGCACCACACGTTAACCCACTGGTGCGTTGCGTTCATTACGCGCGTCAGTTTCCTCGTCGCCGAGTCCTAGCCGTGCCATGCGTTCCCTGGCCATGATGAGCGTCATCATTTCCACGGCCTTCGCGTGGATGGTGGCCAACGGCGGCAGGTTCGTGGAATGTAGCGACACCAGCAGGTCGAACAGGTCCGATGAGTACGTGACTGGACCCTCGGGCACGCAGGGCCTGAAGCCGTCGAAGAACAGCACGCCGCCGCACAGCTTGGACGCCGCTTCCGAGCTGCCCGTTCCCAGGACGTTCGCCACCGAAGGCCTCCGGTCCACCAGGGCGATGCTGGCGAGTCGCGTAAGCACGAAACCGAGGCACATGACCGAGGCACTCGAGGGCGAGTTGGCCTGTAGCTCGTAGTGGCCGCCGATGTTGATCTTGTCGCCGAGGAATATGGACTGAACGCGGTTTCGAATCGGCGCGGCGTCGATGCACGACTTCCACGTTAGCTTGTTGTCCAGGTGCACGTTGTCCCCCACGGCGTAGACGTTCTTGAGGTCGAAGCGGCCGAAGGACAGCTGCCGCTGCTCGACGTACATGATGACCGAGGAGAGCTGCGCGGCGACCTTCCAGAGGAAGTACTCGGGAAAGCAGAGCCCCTGGGAGACGAGGAAGATCTCGAGTCGCTTGAGCGTCGCGTCCGGCATGTCCATGATGAGGAACACATTCGACGTGTCGGCGTCCAGCGCCAGCGCGTAGACGCACATGAGGTTCGGGTGCGCCAGCTCCACCCACTGCCAGAAGCCGTCGGGGAGCTGCTCCGACTCCGAGCAGGTGCCAGCGTGCGCGGCCATGTACTCGCCACCGTCCAGCGGGCACCGGACACGGTAGGTAAGCGCGCGGTGGTACATGTGGAAGTCGAAGATGTCCCTGAACGGAGCGCTCTCGACTTCCACGAAGTCATCCGTGCCGAGTGACGTCAGCCGGCGTCTCAGGAACGGTGGCAGCGCTGACAGGTCGCTGCCCTTGAGACGACGCAGCGTGGCCCTCCTGATGACTGTCCTGTAGCAGAGGGCTTCCAGGGTCCTCGGAGTCTTTCGGCGCTTGAGTTCAGTGCCCTCCTTGGGAAACGGGTGGTAGACGTGTCTGCCCTGGCTGAGTCCGTGCACGAGCAGCTCCATGGTCACTTGGACCCAGGGACGACGTCTTCGGGGTCGCGGTCAGTCCTTGCCTTGGCCGGCTGCCCTCTCCTGGAGGGCCCCTGCCAGCTGTGGTAGCCCACAGCCAGAGGCCAGGTACGCCGGACCCCTCACTGTGGCGTCGTCTGTTGTCTGGCAGCAGCAGTGGCCAGGGCTGCTGCACCCTGGAACACAGGCGGCGCGTGCCCGCTCTGAAGAGCGCGCGCGCCCTTCTGGCTGGGCTTTGTCTTTGGCTTTGTCTTCTCCTTCTTCTTCGTCGTCGTCGTCTTCTGCCAGCGTCTCCAGCGGCGCTGGCACGCGCTTCTCTTTCGCCCTCCCCGTCTCCGGGAACCTCGTGATCTCGGGCGGCGCGTGCGAGCGAGTATGGAGCAAGGTCCGTATTTATAGACGACGCCGACTTCGCGCTGGCGGCCAAGGGAGATTGACGTCGGCGGCCGAGGGAACCTGCGGCCCGCGATGCGATGCGCCCGGCGGTCGCGCGCGCTTAGCAACTGCCTGCCGGCCGAGCAGTGCGGCTTTTGCATCTCTACCCTCATGATGAGGACGGATGTTGCGCTTTGTCGGCGGGGAAGCTCGGACGCAATTAGAGGCACGAGACCGGGCGTCTTTCTTTTGCTGTTTTTCGAAGCGTTCGGCCGTTTTCTCAAGAGAAAAAGAAACAGTCGTCAGACGCTTGGAGCCGGCACCCGCTGGGTTTCGGAGCCCGTAGCTAGGAAATCCGTGTTTACTGCGGCTTGTTTACGGTCGGACTGGAGCCAAGTGCGGAGGGCTCTTGCACGTCACTGAAGGCCGTGAGCGTGCGGCCAGGTCACTACCGGGTGTAGCAAACGCGGTGTTTTGGTTTCTCGCTTAAAAACGCAGCCGTCCGCGGATATTTCCCGCCGCAACGCGCCTCAACTTGGAGTCCCCCGAGTCTGTCTCTTCAAGGTTCTGTGCGCAGGCGGTTGGTAGCAACGGATATCACGCGACCTAGCAGCCTTGGCTTCTTTGGCGGGCAGAACTGAAGTTATTTAAGCGTTGCGTTGCTTAAGTGCCGGCATTGCGGGTAAGGACGCGCAAGCCGGTTCCCAAACTCCGCTCATCACGGCAACAAAGCAATAGCTATACTGCGCTTCCTCTATCTCTGAACTGAGAGAGTGTTCATTTTGTTTTGTGGGTTAATTTAACGTCCCATAGCAACTCGGGCTGCGAGGGATGCCGTAGTTGAGGGCTCCAGGAATTTCGACCACCTGTGGTTCTTTAACGTGCACTGACATCGCGCTGTACACGGGCCTCTTCCATTTCGCCTCCATCGAAATGCGACCGCCGCGGCTGAGATCGAAACGGCGTCTTCGAATCAGCAGCCGAGCACCGGCACGGCCATTGAGCCATCGCAGCGGCAGAGCGTGTCCATTGTCCGACCAGTTTCCATTACCGTTTCATTCATTGACAATGACGATTGGCTTTTGAGGAAACGAAATGCGTGGTGTCTCGCTTCTCGGTTCACACCTCAACCGCCCTCTGAGGTAGTGGATGGAGGGACGGTGATAAGGAGATAAAGACTGAGTAGTGGAGGGCTCCGGACACATTTCGACCTCCTGGGGTTCTTTGATGTTCACACGGCGTTTTGCATATCGCCTTCGTTGTTGAAACGTAAAATTAAAGACGTCCCTGTGCTGTGCGATGTCGGTGCACGATAAAGGTCCCCACGTAGTCGAAATTATTCCGGAGCCCTTCACTCCCTCATTTACCCCTTCCCTACCACCTAAGGCTCCGACAATTGTCATTAAGTTTTCAATCAATCGGTGGACACCTCATCCGCGCCGTGAGAGAAGGAAGGGTGGAGTGAAAGGAGACTGAAAGAGGCGTCGCAGAGTAGGAGCTCCGGTATCATTTAGCCCGTTGTAGTCCGCTTGGGGGCCTGCGCCTCCAGGAATGGTCCGAGGAGGTCGCCGAACGACATCGTCGGTCGGCCACCTGGCGTCCGGCCTAGAAGAGGAGACCACCGCGGGGAGGGGAAGGTCACCCCAACCCGCGCCTAAGAGCTCTTCTTTAATACAGTTTACCTCGTCCTCCAGGAATGGTGGTGAAGCAATGTGTTCCTTCCGGCTTGCCTTTCCAGCGCCGGGTCCTGCTGCAGTCACTTTCCAGAAAAGACGGAGCGCAATCATTGCCACCACCACCCCGTGTTTCGCAAAGGAGGTAGATTCCAGTGGAATCGGAAACAAGTGGATGGCACTGTCACGCTTTCCCGCTTGCAGCACTTGTGCCATGACGCGAACGTGCGGTAACAGAGGGGGGTGGATTTGCTGCCAACTCTTGGAGAAGGTGGTTATTTTTATTTTATTTATTTATTTATTTATTTATTTATTTCATCCTTCTGCGATACTTAACAAGACCTTAGCAGGGTGGGCACGCGATATACATGAGAACAAATGCTGGAAACAGTAGACCTCCGGGATCTCTTTCACTAAAAGGAAATAATGCACAATTAAAAATACAACTCAAAGATATCATAGTATGAAAAATATAAGGAAATTAAGGGTAAATTTCAAACATTTTTAGTGAACTTTCTGTTATTGCATCATAAGTGAGATTATTCCGGGCTGTAATCGTTCTGGGGAAATGAGAAGGCTTGCAGGAGTTAATTCGTGCGTTTAATGGTTTTACTGTAAAATCGTGCCGTTGTCTTGTGTCATATACAGAGGAATCTGTTATAATGATGGACGTGTTAATAATATATTGGCCTTTGAATAATTGAAAGAATTTCAAGCGGCAAATGCGGTGGTTGACGTGAAGGGGTGCCGGCGGTCTCGCTTGCACGGTGTTTCATGAACTTTCTTCGTCGAACAAAAACGGGAAGGGGGGGGGGGGGGTGGCAAGCGCACTTTCTCCAAAGATTGAATGAATGAAAAACTTTATTGGTTCCTTTAGGAAGTAGTAGCGGTAGAGGACGTTCTCCCAAGAAAATTTCTCTCTTGGCGGCGACACGTGTGCCCGGTGCCTCTAAAAATTATGCCTTGTCTAGCAACTGCACACTGTAAGCCCGAAAACAAGAGGTGCCGTATTGAAGGGCTCCGGAATAATTTCGACCACCTGGGGATCTGCCGCCTTTCGATGGAGGCGAAACGCAAAGGCGCCCGTGTGCTGTGCGATGCCAGTGCTCGTTAAAGATCCCCAGGTAGTCGAAATCATTCCGAAGCCCTCCACGACGGCACCTCTTTCTTCCTATCTGATTTCACTCCCTCCTTTATCCCTTCCTTTACGGCGCGGTTCGGGTGTCCACCGAGATATGCGAGGCAGTTACTGCGTCATTTCCTTTCCTCAAAAACCAATTTTCATTTCATTTTTCTCCTTACACTTTAGCTGGTCGAAATAATTCCGGAGCCCTCCACTACGGCACCTCTTTCTTCCTTTCTTCTTTCACTCCTCCTCTTAATCCCTTCCCTTACGGCGCGGTTCAGGTGTCCAAAGATATATGAGACAGATACTGCGCCATTTCCTTTCCCCAAATAACAATTATTATGAAGGCAAAACGTAAGGCGCCCGTGTGGTGTGCGATGTCAGTGCATGTTAAAGATCCCCACGTGGTCGAAATTATTCCGGAGCCCTCCACTACGGCACCTCTTCCTTTCTTCTTTCACTCCCTCCTTTATCCCTTCCCTTACGGCGCGGTTCAGGTGTCCAAAGATATATGAGACAGATACTGCGCCATTTCCTTTCCCCAAATAACAATTATTATGAAGGCAAAACGTAAGGCGCCCGTGTGGTGTGCGATGTCAGTGCACGTTAAAGATCTCCAGGTGGTCGAAATTATTCCGGAGGCCTCCACTACGGCACCTCTCTATTCTTCCTTTCTTCTTTCACTCCCTCCTTTATCCCTTCCCTTACGGCGCGGTTCAGGTGTCCAACGATATATGAGACAGATACTGCGCCATTTCCTTTCCCTAAAAAACATTACTATTATTAAACCAATTATTGCACTTTACTTGCAGCACAGAAGCAGGTTAACGCCCCTAAAACTCCCTTGAGGCCAAGTCTGCTACGTGTAGTGCTTCTCTCCCGATGACGGAGTGCGTTCGCACTGCTCGCAGAGTATCACGAGAATAGTATAAAAGGGAGTCAATAATGACAGACGCTATTAACCCCCATCGAACGACTCATTAAAACTCCTTTCTTCCATGGAGCGCAATATTCAGTAGACTTGGCCAGTGCGTGTCATGCAGCTGGCAGCATAAGCGAGGCATAGCGGGCGTCGGACGGCAAAAGTAACAAAATATTCTTTGAATATTCATATTCTTGGAATTTTGTCGGAACTCTCCCGAAGCGTTGTTTATTGAGTTCCAGTCTACAGACACGCTTTGGGCTTTCTTTGGTTACCGTATACACTCGACTAAAAGTCGAACTTTTTTTTTTCACGACTTTGACGGGATTTTCTCTGACCACGAAATACCTGCGACCGCGGTCACGTTCTATGTACTCGACGACCCCAGCTTTCCCTCTCTCACTCTTCTGTCACTCCCTCTGTACCCTTCCCATGCTGCACCGGAGGACCCGGATTCAATCCCATCCGGGGCGGCCGCGTTTCGATGGTGGCGAAACGTGAAAGGGCCCGTGTGCTGTGCGATGTCAGTGCGCGTTAAATAATCCCGGGGGGGGGGGGGGGGGGGTCGAATTTTTTTCCGGGGGGGGGGTCGAATATTTTTCCCCCTGGAAAAATATTCGACCCCCCCTTACCCCCCCCCCCCCCAAATGTTCCAGGGTCCCTGGGGAACAACCGTATGTTACTTAACCCATATCAGCTTGTGTCTGGCCGCCTCTGTGCCATTAGTCCCCGTTAACTGCTATATAGGTGTCCGAACTTTCCTTCTATCTTATTGCCAGTACCAGAAATCCACTGTTTACTAAATATAAATTCGCATACATCCGCCTCCTCCTTTGACGAAATAATGACAAACATAGGCCTCGATGAAATGGGGGCATCGTAATCGTCGTGATCATCATTTTTTACTATACCCGAGTGGGGCGTTACATAAGGGGAGTAGAGTTGCATTGAAACATAAGGCAGAAATAGATGGCCAGAACCGAAGCAGTAAGCAATCAAAAGCACTCAGTTACAAGGCTACTCCTCAAATTAAGAATGCGCTGTAATGAAATGAAAGAGGTAGCATTTTATAGGATAAACGGACATACAGGCGCTAATTAAATCTAACGACACCGCGTTCGGAGACCGTAGAATAGGGAAACTGATTGCCTTCTTGTATCACGGATGGTAAAATGGATTCGTGAAAGGCGTTACTTGATCCACACAAACGCTGGTTGCTCGTAGTGGTGAACTAATGGAATGACGTGCGCACAGGTGGGACAAGAAGTGACCCACACATACTCGGAAAGCTGTAGTATATAGTTTTATGGAATATAGTTATGGTGTATATAGCGGTTGCAGTAAAGCTTGCAACATCTTACTTTCAAAGGTTATCTGCTCATTGCAAGTGCTCCATTGTGCGAGAAAGAAGGAACTGACGCCGCCTAGAGTTTAACAGACCTTTGGGTGGCGACCTCAATGAGAACCTATGCGTAGGCACAATGTGTTTCTCCCTGTAGCGTTCAGTGGCCTCGTTCGCTTGTTTGTCCGCGAACTTGTTTCGCGCTTTTCCCTTCCAAAGAGGTAAAGCACCCTTTTCTGGAAACCGTGCATAACCGAAAAAGTTCTCATCTGGTCTGATGTTAAGGGGAATCCCCCAAGGTGGAGTAGATTTGTAATAAGGGAGTAATTACTCATTGGCACCCAACCAAGCGCAGCTACAATAGTGCCCCCGAAGTGTTCCCACTTCGAGTTATTGATCGATTCGCACTCGCCCTACCATAAGCTTGCCGTCCCGGTTAGCTCAGTTGGTAGAGTGACTGCTCGGGTTAAGTTGTGGTCCCGGGTTCTAACCTCGGACCAGGGCGAAGTTTCCTTTAACTGCGAAGTTTCTGAGAAAGCTGTATAGATTTCCTTTGTAGCCATATGGCTACGCTTCGGTGGATACAAATGAGCAATTACTCCCTTATTACAAAGTTCTCATCTGCGTTTTCTATTTGCGCCAACTGGACATGGTCGTGAGATAGCTTTGCGAGGTTTTCTTATAGCATAGTTGCTGACGCGTTAGATTTTCTCCCTGTTCACTCTTATTTTGAACACCTGTACGGCCTCTCCAGTAGGCAGATGAATCGGCTTTAATTCCTGTACCGATGTGCCGAAAACCTTGATTTCTGAGACTAGATTATTAAAGCGAGCTTAGCGGATGTATATCCATTGGCCGCAAAAACGCTTTAAAATCCACTCGCCAGCTTTACTCGCCAAGATGTGGCTTCCCGCCAAGGGTGTACGGTTGTGCCATGGTCAGTGATTTGACGCCCGTGTAACCAGAGACTATTGATTAATGCTTTGTATTAAGTCATGTCGCTGCTTTGTTCTGGGACATACTGCAGCGAACTCTGAAAAGGGCCATACCCAACAATTCTCGACAGAAACATTTTTTTCAACGGGAAAGAGTTTATGAACGCAATTTTTTTTTTCACATATTGTAAAATTTCACTACAACAATCAACATATCCGCTGATCTCCCGTGAGCAGTCTTGCATTTTTTTGGTGGTGGTAGTGGTTTTATTAAAATAATAGTAAAAAGGAAGGAAAAGAATTTTGCTAGCCCCGGCATCTTCCATCGATACTGAAGCACCTGAGCTGGGGCAGCGGAAATACAGGATACAGGATGGAGAAAAATGAAATGATAGAGGTGAGGGGACAGGAAGAGAGGATAGGGGGAGAAGTAATATGTACAAACTATTTACAGAATAAGAACTGTGTCCAGGTTATGCACGTAATTAGTTCATTTTAGAGTGATTAAATCACACCCGCGCACAGCACTGTGTTGGCTACAACTGGGGTGGGGCGTCCAGTTATTAATCGTTCAAGGTAGAACTCGTGGAGCGTTCGGTCTCTGCGTGTAACTACCTCACGGAGAACAGACGGGACGTCAAGCCCGTGTATTCGAGGAATGCACAGAGGCTCACCAAAGTTCGCTCACGAGTGCGCGCACTGCCCTGCGGCCACAATAGCGTCTTGATGGAGTCTGGTAGTATGCCTTGCGCCCTATAGGCCGCGAGCATATCGCGACGAGCATCGGCGAACGCGGCACAGTGAAGGAGCAGGTGTTCTAGTGTTTCCACTGCACCGCATCCGTCACACACATCACTCGTCGCGATTCCGTGACGCACCCGTCGTTCCCCGGGCCACACGCAGCCAATGCGCGCGCGGAGTATCATTGCACGTTGTAACCGTGTAAGTGCGCGACAGCCGGTGACACTGTCGATGCGCTCACCTCCCGCGATGCGTGGGTCGGGGTGCTGCTTTCGGAGATGGTCGTGGATGGCCGCACGCACGTCCTCGAGCGCAAGGGGCAGATCGCTGGCAGGTAGTTGGTGTGCAGCGGTCGCGAGGTCGTCAGCTTCTTCGTTGCCTGCTATGCCGCAGTGACCGGGCACCCACTGTGCACGCACCGCACAACCTCTCTGCGCGAGGCGCTCGATGCGAGAGCGAATTTCCCGCACTAGTGGGGTACCGCGGCCGTTAGATTGCAGGCGGCTGAGGGCGGCGCGGGAGTTGCACGGCAGAGCACTCCTGGGCGGCGGAGGGCCGAGGGTGAGCAGCAGGTCCAGCCCGAGCCGGGCATTTTTTTCTATTGCATTTTTTTTTCTATTAACGTTTTTGCTGTCGTCAAGAACGCTCTCCATTGGTTTTCTATGGCATTCTTAACTGCTCGATGCGAACGACGGAGTGAGTGAGTGAGTGAGTGAGTGAGTGAGTGAGTGAGTGAGTGAGTGAGTGAGTGAGTGAGTGAGTGAGTGAGTGAGTGAGTGAGTGAGTGAGTGAGTGAGTGAGTGAGTGAGTGAGTGAATAAAGTTTATTGCTCTAATAAAGGAGTCTTGCTGCTTGCCCGAAGATTGCCGATGTCTTCCAGGCTGAGCGTGGTTGGCGCCCCTAGTCCAAGGCACCCCTGTCCCTGGCCATCCGGCATGCGTGGCTCACTAGGTCTCTTTGGACCTTGAGCTGGCTGCTGGTTAGCCGGTCCTCCCACTGCTCCGCATTTGGCTCTTTGTTACCACGGAAAGCTACATTGTGTACGCATTCCCATGTGGTATGATACAGCGTGGAGGTTGCCCCGCACCATGGACATGTTTCCCTATACTGCTCCGGATACATCTCATGCAGAATGTGAAGGTTGTGGAAGGCTCCTGTTTGGAGTCTTCTCCAACATTTCGCTTCATATTGTGTTAGCAGAGGATGTGGCTGGGGATATTTGCGTCTTCTGCCTCTGATAAGGTTGAGGATAGCTGCGTACGTGAGCTTTACCGTTATCTCCGGGCCTTTAAACGAAAACTTTAAAAGAAAGATTTTGAAGCGCATCGAATATTTCCATAGAAGTAACTTACAATATTCCAAAAATTACAGGATTGCAGAAATGCGAACGCCTTTCCCTGTCCTCTTCTCCCTCAATTTTTCATTTTTATTTATTGTTATTTAGTTTTCATTCTTATTGTGTTATTTTACTTTATTTTTATTTTCTGTTTTTTTTTGTTTTTGTGGATTCTTTATTAATTTTGGTTCTATCTTTATTGTCTATTTTTTATTTCAACACATATATGTCGCTTATCTACTGTTAAGCCGTGGTAAAAACAGCGCAGCGACGACAGACACAGAGAAGACAGAAGAAGACGGACAAGCGCTGACTAACAACTAAAGTTTATTGGAAAAAACACAGGTATTAATACACTCCTAAAACAACCAGGGAACACGCCCCTCTTAACATCCTTCTAATCGTGCGAATCTAGATACTTAATCTCACATTCGTGAAGAAGCACTGACGGTGTGCTGACGCATGCATCACCATTCGCGTGGATGCGATACGCCTCACACAGTTCCCTTGTCAATTTATCCCTGTGCCTGCAAACAACTTTTGTCTCATGGAAAAGAGGGTTGCACATTTTTTTTGTCGGGGGAACCTGGGATATTATTCAGGGGGCAATCTCTAAAATGTAATGCAAGGTTGGACGATGGGGGGCCATTTAACGAGGTATGATGCTGACGAAGACGGGTGTTCACACATTTTCCCGTTTGGCCAATGTATTTCTTGCCACAGGAAAACTCAATGTCATACACTACGCTTTCAGCACATGACGTAAACATCTTTTGGTGGTTTATTTTGCAGGCTCTACTCCCGGTTGGTTTCTGTTTTTTAGCCTTTGCTTTCCTATCTATTATGGCACAAATTTTTCCAAGCTTTTGCGGGGCTGAGAAGAGCACTTGAATTCCATATCTGGCGCCTACTCTTTTTAAGTTGTGTGACAAACGATGAAGATATGGTATAACCGTATGCCTCTTCATGCCTGACTGCTCTGATGGATGGCAAATCTTGAAAGATTTTAGTTTCCTCAGCAATTTATTGCAAGCAAGCACGATTACCTCTTCCGGAAATCCTGCCGATTGCAATCTACCAACCTGCTGATTAAAACTATTCTTCATTCCATGCACACACGATTTCGAAAGTGCTGAACCTAAACATGCAACGGCTATACCACTTTTAACTAATTTAGAATGGGCTGAGCGATAACTAAGCAAGGGCTTCGCTGAGCGCTGTTGAAAAGACCAGCAGACATGATCAGGGTTCAGGACCAATCTTAAGTCTAAAAACTGTAGCTCGTTGTTCTCCGGGAGTTCAAAGGTGAACTTTAAACCTTCTCCACAACTAACAAAAACCCTTAGTATTTCTTCTACATTTCTTCTACATTGAAATTTGTAGGCTCTACAAAAATTAAATAATCATCAACATACCTGAACACCTGTTTTACACAATCACTGAACTTAGAATTTATCGCCCTGTCAACGTGACACAGAAAAATATTACTTAACACCGGTGCTACTTTTGAACCTATGCATACCCCAGCTTTCTGAGCAAACAGTTTTCCTTCCCACTCGACAGAAGTCGATTGCAGGTAAAAGGTCAGAAGTTCCAAAAACGACTCCACAGAAACACCACAATCCGAAATAAATCTCTCTTCGTCATTGTCATTAGTTATGGCTTTCTTAACACACTGCAGGAGCTTATCTTGAGGTAGGGAATAGAACAAATCCTCCACATCGATGCTAAACATGCCACTCGAACCCGGGTTACAGCTTTGCAAAAACTCAACAATGGTGACAGAATTCGGGACCAGAAACGGATCATCAATCACAAGACTACTAAGGTGCTTTTGCAAAAAGCACCTTACGGATTTCCGGAAGAGGTAATCGTGCTTGCTTGCAATAAATTGCTGAGGAAACTAAAATCTTTCAAGAGTTGCCATCCATCAGAGCAGTCAGGCATGAAGAGGCATACGGTTATACCATATCTTCATCGTTTGTCACACAACTTAAAAAGAGTAGGCGCCAGATATGGAATTCAAGTGCTCTTCTCAGCCCCGCAAAAGCTTGGAAAAATTTGTGCCATAATAGATAGGAAAGCAAAGGCTAAAAAACAGAAACCAACCGGGAGTAGAGCCTGCAAAATAAACCACCAAAAGATGTTTACGTCATGTGCTGAAAGCGTAGTGTATGACATTGAGTTTTCCTGTGGCAAGAAATACATTGGCCAAACGGGAAAATGTGTGAACACCCGTCTTCGTCAGCATCATACCTCGTTAAATGGCCCCCCATCGTCCAACCTTGCATTACATTTTAGAGATTGCCCCCTGAATAATATCCCAGGTTCCCCCGACAAAAAAATGTGCAACCCTCTTTTCCATGAGACAAAAGTTGTTTGCAGGCACAGGGATAAATTGACAAGGGAACTGTGTGAGGCGTATCGCATCCACGCGAATGGTGATGCATGCGTCAGCACACCGTCAGTGCTTCTTCACGAATGTGAGATTAAGTATCTAGATTCGCACGATTAGAAGGATGTTAAGAGGGGCGTGTTCCCTGGTTGTTTTAGGAGTGTATTAATACCTGTGTTTTTTTCCAATAAACTTTAGTTGTTAGTCAGCGCTTGTCCGTCTTCTTCTGTCTTCTCTGTGTCTGTCGTCGCTGCGCTGTTTTTACCACGGCTTAAAGATGCACCAACTAGCTCAGTTGTCGGTTCTTCTGCAGTTTATCTACTGTTGATTAATTAACTTTACCATTTTTTAATACTTACCATAACACTTATAACTGACAACCTTTGCGGACAACTTCCGCCTACAACTTCCGTCCACGCCACTCATGAGCCAAGAAAGCCTTATGCCTTAATATTCAGATTTTTTCTCCAACAATGGTGGACATGTTGACATCACGCATACACATATCATTTTCTCCCTATAATGAAATACTCTCAGAATCTACATGATAGTTTTAAGCCGTTGGCATTAGAACACTCTTGTTGTAAAAAACCTCCGTCCATCCATCCATCCATCTGAACCTCGGTTCACAGGTGGCAAAACTGAGAAAAGGAAATTGCCTCTCAACTTTCAGAGGAAGGGAGTGAGAAGGAATACGAAGAGAGGGTAAGAGGCGAGTGCCTCTTATGCGAGTGCCTCGATGTGTGGCCGGAGTGATGGCATGATGGTGTGACAATGTATACGGGATCGCAGAATGCGACCGGCTTGAGTAAGACATGAGTATACGGTCAGTGAAGTTGTTCTTCCAAGGAATAAAATAAAAAAGGGTTCTGAGTAGCACTGGGTTAGAGACGCGTTTTTGGCCGCGTAATTGACAGCAGCTGCAGCCTCCGCAGTCAAAATGACTCATTCCTCGTCTTTTCTAGAGCGTTATCATTTATAGAGACATTCTCCCGCATCATGCCGTTGTGTGTTTGTTCGTATATATGAAGCCGGTTTCGTGGCAGGCTGGAGCAGCCTGCCCACCGTGTCAGGCGACAGCTCAATTGATCGTGAGAGGCTTCTCGGGAAGAAGAGCAACCTGGGTTGAAAACCAACCCAATCAACCCAAGTCCCACCGATGGCAGCAGCACCTACTATAGAAGGGCACTGGCGCATCGCTCGACTGCTGCACCACTGTACCAGGAGTGATAGGAAGACTCCCAGGCATCTGTGAATGTAGAGAATGACCAATTCCGCCTATGCCATCTGTGAACACTGGATATGAACACCAGAACCTAGGTGAAAACCGACCTGCCAGCGCACGTAATTCGCATTTGCCCTAACTACGCAAATCGACCACCATTTTTTTTACACCTAAAATCAGCAGCAAGAAAATGACTTACCATTTCCACTGGGTGCCCGTAATTCCCTTTTAGGTTTTAATCCGATGTGCGTTTGAGCCAAAATCGCAGTTTAAAAAGCTGCGAGATGAGACGGGTGGCGAAATAGGAAGTTGGGGCACTGCATCCATGAGGGAATGGTTTTACACATCCGCAGCATCATGTCCGACAGCTCTTGCTGACTGCGCAGGCAAGACCTACAGAGCAGGTTCCGATGAGAAGGCTGTGAGGTGGGGCATATAAGGTGGCTTCCGGGACGGGAGGGTGGACTCCCGTCTGGAGCAGTATATACCCATATGACCTTATAGACCCCTATTCGCCTATATGACCCTCATCGGTTGCGCCAACCTGGCGTTTATATTGTCCTATTCTCTTGGTCTACAAATTCCTTCTCTTCAGTAATGGGAGGCTGTTCTGGTCAGCTCGGACCCGGGCTTTCAAGTCTTGGCCACCCAGTGGGCCGCTAAGGTCGCCGCTAGAAATGCGCTGGAGGCCACCTAGCGCGGACCGTCTGCATCAGCATTTTGTACGAAATAAATGTTTTGTAATCCAAACAATGGTCTAAACCTGTTATATAGCGAGGACTGATCAGGAGAGCTCAAGCACCTCCATCACTGCTGCATGGACGAGGAACACGAAAGGGGAGGGACTACATGCTGTGGCGGGATTAGCACTCGCTTCACAGAAATTCTGCGGAAACGACCGTTTTACTGTTATTTTCACCCGCAGTCAACTCTTCCGCTAGCGGGGCCGTCTGCGTCCGCAGTTTCGCATTGACATCGTCTGCTCTCGCCTCGCGTGTCTGTTTTTATCTTTTCGTCTGTCTCGCAACGGTCTCGTGCGCACGTCTACTAAGCTCAGTTCGGTTCGCCCTTTGCTTTATTACTGTATTTTTATTCTTTTTCAAACTGCCAACAGCGGCACTCTGCCGCTTCTTCGTGGTGCCCTGCCGTCCTGTCCCTGGTTCCAGGAAGTAAAGAAACCCTCAGAGAGAGGAGAAAAGGAGGCGAGTAATCAAAGCAGAAAAAAAGTGAAGCAGGCTCAGGGAACAACAACCCTTGGGCAACCTTGGGGCAAGCGCCTGCTCACGTGACCCCTCCCGAGCCAGGCCGAGCACATTGGGGTGCTGAACCCCCCACCGCGGCACATTTACCACCAAGGTGCAATGTCTTAGCGACGGGGCTTTATAACGGCCTCGGCGATGGCAGAAGCAAGGAGGACGAGGGAAAGAATTCGGTTATAATAAAAGACAAAAAAAGAAGGGGCGAGCGGCGATAAAAAGAAGAGCGCTTCGCGGGGACGCTCAACGACCGCGGCTGTCAAGTGAACGAGCCAGCTGCCGGCTCGACGAGTCTTGGCCGGCGTCCAGGTTTTCGGGACACTTAGCGCGAGGTCTGGCGCGCCGTAGCGCGGTTCCGTTCACTGTGACGAGGGAGCTCAGTGCGCTGTGTTGCAGTCGAAGAACAAGCGATAAGACATCTTGGTGCGTTACACGTCAATTGGAGCGGATCGGTACATGTGCACTCCTGAAACATCGTGTTATTGCGCAAACGTGGCATCCGCTGCAGCGTATAGAAGTTTATATGCGTGACGTGTGTCTGTGTGTGTGTTTGGGGTGGGGTATGGTAGGTAGTGTCGGATGCTTAGGAATCTACAAAACTTTGTTTTTTAAAAAATTCAGATCGAAGGACAATCCTGGGTGGTGCATGAGTGACACTTGGGATGAGTGTTGTAGCCGTTACCGAAAAAAAGTAACTAAAAACGTTACTCGTTACGCTAAGAAAAAAGGAACGCGTTATCGCCCTACGTTGCCTACAAAAAAAAGTAACGCGTTACCATTACAGTTAATGAAAAAAAAATAATAATAATTGGTTTTTGGGGAAAGGAAATGGCGCAGTATCTGTCTCATATCGTTGGACACCTGAACCGCGCCGTAAAGGAAGGGATAAAGGAGGGAGTGAGAGAAGAATGGAAGAAGAGGTGCCGTAGAGGAGGGCTCCGGAATAATTTCGACCACCTGGGGATCTTCAACGTGCACTGACATCGCACAGCACACGGGCGCCTTAGCGTTTTTCCTCCATAAAAACGCAGCCGCCGCAGTCGGGTTCGAACCCGGGAACTCCGGACCAGTAGTCGAGCGCCCTAACCACTGAGCCACCGCGGCGGGTAAAAAAAAAAATACCGCACTTTAATTTGCCTTGGCCATAAATTTTAATTAGTGCGTCTTCGCCTTAAGAACTCACGACAACAATTTCATAAAGCTCATATTTCACGTAAAACTTCTAGCCCAAACAACGATTTTAGGCGAAATCTTGATTTATCGAGAATACTTTGCACAAATACGCACGAGCTTAGTAATGTTATAGTGGCCTAAAGTTTCCTGTAGAGTTGCATGTGATGGGTTCTCTGTGGCACATGGTGAAGCTATTTTCTGAATGTGACACTGAACACAAAGTGACACTTCATCATCAATTCTAACTTCACAAACAAAACATCACTGAACTCTCAACAAATTTACAGTACTTCTGAAAAATGTGATCTTCCGAAATTCTTGGCATGCTTCCACTCTGTAGAGTTGTGTGTGTGAGTGGTTCGGGAAGGGGAGGTAGGTGAAGGCAAGTGTGTGAATGCGTGTTCGTGCACGTGTTTCGTGCTTCATGGCTATTCTATTTTTTTTAATTGGTTGCGTATTCAAGAGCAGATGTTTGTAGCATGCATGCGAGCCGCAACAGAGGTCGTCGACTGCACCTGTTTGTTTAGTTGCAACATCAATTCAGGTGCTCTGCGCTTTTTTTTAAAAAAAAAAACGGGGTGGAGTTGGGGTCAACTGGAACAAAAAGTAACTATAGTAACGTGACGCCACACGCTGCCGAAAAATGTTAACGTAAGTACGTTCCCGTTAAAGTTCCCAAATGGTAACGAGCATGTTACTAAGTTACCGAAAAAATGAACGCGGTACCGGTGACGCGTTACCGCCAACACTGCCTGGGATGCTCCTCGCGGGCACCTTTTGTCCAGGTCGATGAATCGATTCGGAATCGCGCCGCTCGTGTCAGTATTATATCGAACTGCCCTCGTCGTTCCAACCATTTTCACGATGCGCCGAAAGTATAGCGGCCGCGTATTCGGATGGAGGCACGTGTATTGAGATTTCCTACGTATTGAGACATTCCCAGAAACACCCGTGTGGAGGGGATTCCGGAGCGCTTGCAGGAGCCAGGTGATCCCCAGAGTTTTCCGTTAAAACGTGGCCTGCGTTGAGGAGACATGGATAGGCAGTTGAGGGGCCCCTCGAATATGTGTTTTAAAGATGCCAACAATAATTGAGAACGAGGAAAACGTAGTGGAATGCTTTTTAACGCGATAGCGTTGAAGGCCCCGTTACGCAAAAAAATCCGGCGTCGACGTTAAGAGCGATAAATAGGGTGGCGTAGGGTGGCATAGGCAGGACCCCCCTGGGGAAGCAACCTTGGTGGGCAACGTCACCTTGTGGGGTCATCACAGCATATTCATCGGTTTGTCGGAAAACTAACCACCCTGGAAGGTGGCAGTTGAATTAATGGTTGATCGCGAGAGGTTGCTCGGCGAGAGCAACTTGGGTCGCACAGTTAACGTAAGCCCCACCGGTGGCAACACCTGCCGTCGCAGGGCAGTGGTAAATCCCTTCACCGCTGCACCATTGCCCATCGAGTGGTATGATGACTCCCAGACACATATAAACGTGGAGTTGAGAATGACCGATTACGCATATATGGGCATTAACTTATTAACGCTTTTGCGTCATATCCTTAAGGCGGAGCTTAAGTGTCCCCTCCAATTTTAAAGCGAAAGCTTTACTGGCCGCGAACTTGCGATTTAGCCGTGGCGGTGCTCCAAGGAGGCACATGACGTCACAACGCGCGCCTCGCCGCGGAGCCGAACCGGTCTGGCGGGGCCGGCGGCGGCTGGCGCACTCGGCGCGAAATAGAGACGTGCTCCAAGTCTCCGCCAGTGCGGTCAGAGTGCGCCGAAGCCGCCGAACGTGTCGGCGTTCAAGCGCAGTTGGAGTATAGAGGGTCTCGCTTTGGCCGACGTGACGTCGCCGTGCAGCGCGCGCGCGCGCGTTACGCCGGAGTATGCGCTTAACGCTAAGCAACGTATTCGATGGCGGCATCTATGGGAGCCACTGAAACCCCCCGCCCACTCACTGAATTAAAAGAACAACCTGTGCCGAGGCTCGGAATCGAGCCAGGGCCTTTGGCGTTTGAGGCGGAGAAGCTACCACACCGCCACGACGGCTCAAGTAGCAATAATCAGTAAAGGCGCATCTAGTGAATGCACCCTTCCGATGCAGAAATCTCCGCGCTTTCGCTACGTATATCCTGGCCTAACAGAGCTAGGCCATCAGAATTTTTTACAAATATAATTACGGCAGTGTTCATCAGATGAATAATTTAGCTCAAAGTTAATTTTACTCAGAGTAGGAGAAAACACACCCACATGTCTCCGGTGGGATCTGATCGCGTGGCGTTGCTTATGGTCGGGCGCGGCACAGGTGAACACTAGTAAGGTTAAGCTGCACGCAGCACAAATACAGGTGGAAGTCGAGGGAAAGACAGTCGCCGCCATTGCTCAGGTGGTAAAACACTGTTGCATCATCAACCTTCACCACTATTAGCCGGGTCGAGTACGGTGCAGTACAAATGCCTCACTAATGAGCTCCAAAACTGGCTTCTTGCGTCAGCCTCGCACGGCCGCATGCCGGTGAATTTTCCCCCGTAGCCTGTGTCTTTTCCTTCACCTCTGTTCCGCCAGCGAAGAAATTGGTAGTCCTTTTGCTGGCGCCCCGTCAGTCTCTCGTAACAGACCACTGCTTCTTCAAGGGTATATGTTAGGGATCGTGACAGACTTGGCGTAGCATAAGTGACGCAACGGACAAATTGAGATACACGCATCGCTGGCGCTAATTAACTTCTGACTCTTTCTTTTTTTCTTGTAGAAACATATAGTTAACTCCGTTTAATCTTTCGCGCTACACCGTACACTTATCATCGGTTTTTCAGTTTTGCGCATTATATGTACTGCCTATGTCCGTTTCTTTTCGCAGTTTCAGGTAAAGAATACTCAACAGTTGCAAACACTCTGAGAACAGTACCAACACTACTGAAAAGGAAAACTAGCAGAAAAAATATCCTGCCAGTACTCATCTTTGGGGTCTATACATGGAGACTAACGAAAAAGTCCGAAGGGGACTGAAGAACAGCGAAGCGAGGGATGGAAATAAAAATGACGTTAAGTGAACATTATTAAAGCTTTAAAATTAATAAGCTGATGATAGCCGCTGCTGTTGCTCAGTGGTTATGGTGCTCGGCTGCTGACCCGAAAGGCGCGGCGAAAGACCGGTTGGGGTGGTCGAATTTCGATGGAGGCGAAATTCTAGAGGCCCGTGCTCTGTGCGATGCCACTGCACGTTAAAGAATCCTAGGTGGTCGAAATTTCCGGAGCCCTTCACTACGTACGGCGTCCCTCATAGCCTGAGTCGCTTTGGGACGTTAAATCCCCACAAACCATTAATAAAATGAAATACAACATCGCTATTATTTGGGTTTATATTTGGCGCTGGTGACACGTCACATCAACACTCTGACCTCGTATGTTACGTGGATTGCTCACAACGCAAGGACTAACTGCGGCGCTGGACATATCGACACAAAGGAAAAGAACACGGTCACTGGTCGCGACGATTTCTTGCCCCGCTCAGTGATCAAGGAACCCGTACGAGGTTCCGAAACGTCTCGAACTTCCTGTCTTGGTCAGCGACCGCATTCCTTTTTCCTTTAATTCAATTCCTGACCAGACGAATTTTCTTCGAACCATTGGTTATGACATATCGACACCCGGCCTGATGTTGACGGAGATGGGTGACCATCGATCGGCGCAAGATCTGCCTCAGATGTTTTGCCGACGTCTGCGTGACGCCGTGTGTGCCTTCGGACGAAGCTTAAACGGCGTGCTGCCAATCTGTCTCCTGCTTCCACCACTACCGACACGTGTACGCGAGGGAATCTGCCGCATCCATCACGGTCCTCGCTGCTTTGTACGTCTTCTCTGTACAGCGGTTTACGGCCCGAGCGAGCGGTGTACACGAGTCACGCATACGCCGACATGGGTGACAGCGCCATGTGTGTTCCGTGTATCACGTGCCGATATGCCGATCGAGAACCAAATGAAATGTCCGCGTAAGCACCTGAAATGAAATGCCATTGTAAAAGTATAACCGAAGCTATATGACCGCAGGCAGCACCATACTTGACATATATTTGGTCGGTTAGGTGGTGGTGGTGGTGTTCAGAAATGCAGTCGTGTCCGACACTTCACGACCCTATGGACGGAAACACGCCGACCCTTACAAAAAATTGTTTTGGACAGTCTAGAAACTGCCCATAGACTTCTGTCTATAAAGTCTATAGACTCTCTGTAGACAAACCCTAGAGAACAGTCTATAGGCAATAAAAATCCTATAGACAATCTACAGACAATCTACAGATTTACGTTCTTGCACATCTTATTATAATTTTGTCTATAGGCAGTGTATAGACTATAAATAGACAAATATATATAGGAAGGCAATAGAGTCCATAACAAGTCTATAGACTGTCTATATACCATTTTTGTAAGAGGGACTTCTGCTGTCCACATCGTCACCTGTCTCCCCATTCCGCTTTCGCACCCAGCGTCGGGCCCTTTCCCAATAGATCCTGCCCTCTCATTACGTAGCGAAAGTTTTGTAACTTCAGCTTCTGGATCCGCCTTTATAAGGGTTTGTCAGGGCGGATTTGCTTTAAGATGAATGAATTTGGTCTCCTAGCAGTTCAAGGGACTCTAGAGAGTGTTCTCTAGCAGCAGTATCCAAAAGCATTCATTGTTTCTCGCTAGGGCTTCCTTAATTGTTCTAGTGCAGAAAATGTTCGTATAGGTCGGCCTTGTTATATTGACCGTTATCAAGTCACGGTAGAGACGACATTGATAAGGAGACCCAGACGCAGAAATGATAAAGCGCTGATTAAACTTATCACAGAAGGATACAATAAACGAGATTCGGAGCTAGATATAAAGACTGGAACACAAATTGATTCAAATTTTGGATGTGGTACGTATACGGGGCGATGAGCAGATAGATGATGTTATATGAGCGTCCTTTTGGAAACGTGTGGAGGCGTAGATCACTTTTGTGAAACTCTACGATCGTTGCTGAGACCGCCATTGCCTTAAAGCAAACAGAATATATACCTCTAAATGAGCCAATAAGCCTGATACCGTACGCGCAGATCGCTTCTGTGAAGTTCTTCTGGTTGGCCGACATCGAGCAGAGCCATGTTTTTTCGGCTCCGTCTGCGGGTTGTCGTCTGCGCCTTGTCTCTGGCGCGGTGCTGTCGTCTGCGAGCAAACACGCGTGCCCCGCGCGGTCTGCTGGCGAGGTCGCCGTTTCCGGCCAGGTTTGTGGGGACAAAAAAGACTGAACGCAAAAATAAAAGTAAAATGAAAGAGTCAAAGAAAGTGAGTGCAGGGGAGCGGCGTATTGCGCTCTGTCTTGGGCAATAAACGAGCCCTGGCTGAGGTCCAGGTGCCGGAGATCAGCTGTTGTGGAAATGGCAGCGAGCGCGCGTTTCATTTTGTCGTTGCTGATTTTGTATTTTTCTTGCCTATACGCGTCTTTGTGCGCTCCGTTCTTTGTTCTTGTTGCGACTCTCGACACTCCATTTTCCGGCGGCGTTAGAAAAAATAATATAAACAGAACCGTCCCGAGATGAAGTGAATTTTGAAGGTGTCAGCATGTTCGCGCTGACAAGTGTATTACACTGTGGGGAGTTTATTTTCGAAACGAGCCGAATCTTCTTAAATGAAGAGAACGAGAAAGCTTTACTATCCGCACATACCGTACTGCCATACAAGCTATTGTAACATATGGTTTACATGTAGAGCAACCCTACACCATCCCATAATGAAAAATTGTGCAAATAATTTGGTCAATGTCAGCGTATAAGCTTCAGATTTGGCTCTTTTTCGATGGGAACCACGTGATCTTACTCAGTTTTGTTCAGAAAACTTTATTTCTATAGTAGTAATTCAAGCTCTGTTTATGAAAATAATGCTTTAAAAAATTGGAGGGGACAATTAAGCTCCGCCTCAAGGGTATATGCCGCGTTAATTCCCATATGTATAGAATTGGTCATTCTCTACTCATGTCCAGCGATTTAGGACAAACATTTTGGAAATTGGAAAATTCTGACACTTTTACGGTAATATTGAAGGTAATGGTCCCTTCTTCTGATATGCAGCAAAATTTTTCTTTTAAACTGTTTCCATCGGTCGCATCGAACAGTTAAGATTCCCATAGAAAACCAAATGGGGAACGCTTTTGACGATAGTAAAAACGTTAATAGAAAAAATTCACAACTTCCGTTGAGTTAGCAATAGATATGTTGATTGTTATAGCGAAATCTTACGTTATATGAAAAAATGGCGTTAATAAATGGTTTTCCGCTCAAAAATGCTTTTGTCCTGAATTGTCGGGTGTGTATCGGAAGTAATGACGAGACAGCCTTCTTTTCTTGTGTTCACACTTCGGGAAAACAATCAGGCTAAAATGTATAAGATCTAAAATATATTCTACTTCACTGCGGCGTTTTAAATTCAGGATTAGTAGCGAAACGAAAGACGAATACAGGACGCAAAACGACAGGACAACGGCTAGTGCTGTCATTTACTGTCTGTCTATGCTATTCCGCTTGCAATATTGACTTGAGAAAGCCACTGCAAACTAGCTAGCTTAACTAAAAACTTTAAGGTTCACTAAAACAGAGGCGCTTTCTTACTTCATCGGTAACGGGGCGGGTGATCATATTCTTATCGTCGTCTTCTGGGTTCAGATCTTTCACCAATGTATTCGTATTATTCTCGGCCGATAAGAAAGCAAGAAAGCAACAGAAAGAGTTCAGCTCATGTTAAGGACAACGCAGCGAGCTATGGAAAGGAAATGATAGGCGTAACGTTAAGAGACAGGAAGCGGGCAGAGTGGGTGAGGGAACAAACGCGGGTTAGTGACATCCTAGTCGAAATCAAGAGGGAGAAATGGGCTTGGGCAGGGCATGTGATGCGAAGACAAGATAACCGATGGTCCATAAGGGTAACGGAGTGGATTCCAAGAGAAGCCAAGCGTAGCAGGGGGCGGCAGAAGGTTAGGTGGGCGGATGAGATTAGGAAGTTTGCAGGCATAGGGTGGGCGCAACTGGCAAAGGACAGGGTTAATTGGAGAGACATGGGAGAGGTCTTTGCCCTGCAGTTGGCGTGGTGAGGCTGATGATGATGAACTACAAGAACTTCGCACGTACTACTTGACGAGGGAATCTGTCTGCTGTAAAACGTGAGTATGCATTTTTTAGTGATGGAAATCTCCCCCAAGGCATGAGCAGTATTCCCTGCACCTATTAGGGAGTGCGCTATAAAGGGGATGGCTTATTCCCTTTTAGGGCAATTCGTGTTTATAGCGCAGCCTGCCAAGTACCGCCAGCCTCGAGTCCTCACAGCGGGGATCGTCCACTATCCTGGCGGTCGCATATGTTCGACAGACCGCCATTGAGATTCACTCGAATATTTGCAAATGAGAAAAAGGCTATTCTGAGAGAGTAGGATACAATACTATGCCTATACAAATAAACTTTTCTGGCATAAATGTCTGCTTCAGACGAGCGCATCTGCGATGAAGTGTTTTGTTTGTAGCTTCCTGTGTCTTTTGCTCACTAAGGCAGTACAGGGCACGGCAGCATAGCGATTACCTCGGCTGTTTTAAACCTCGCACTGTTCCGACTAAAAAATCGGTACTGGACGAAAAAATCATAAGGAGTCAGAGAGGACGTGGACACTTCAGTACGCACTGGTGCGTCCAAGAATGGTGATGTCCATTAAGAATGGCAGGAGAGCAGGGTTACACAGGCGGACCGAGACCTGCTCGAATGAGGTCCATGAGGCTAGGCTTAGCAACGTCCAGAAAAGAACTTATTCTTGCGTACTAAACAGCTCTTTTGTAGTAAGTATGAAATCTAGCACCTCATCAGCCACAGCGTCTGAAGTGCTTTGCTTCCCATATGCTTGTCATGTGAATCCGGAAAGGAGCAGTTCCGAGTGACTTGGAGAGTGTACTTGTGAGGTCATGGAGTGAGGCGAAAGCAAACTGTGCAGAGACAGTACTGTTTCTTTCAGGCTTTGACAGAGAGCGAGACACCTCGTTCCGCCTAGGCACTCAAAGCGACAGACACGTCCTAGAATTTTTCACACAAGAAGTAGGAGAAAAAAATTTTGAACACAGTAAACCGATTTGCATACAAAGGTGCACAATCCATCCTCGCATGCAAGGCAAGAAAAATCAAAGCAAGAAAAAAACACACACGATGACATCTGAAACATTGAGCAAAGAAGACACACGGCGCCATTGTCCAGGCGTATGCAGGACCACAAGGATTGCATTAGTTCGTCACGGTGTTAGTTCAGACTGCTCAAAGTAGGGCAGACACCATGAAACTGCAGCGACATCGGAGAGGGCAGACGGTTGGTTGGGCGGTTCGTGGTGACCAGTGTTGCCACAGCGCACTTTTAAGACGACAGGAGGGACATCAGGCTAGACGATTGCAAAAAGGCGTCGCTCATCAAAGTCTTCCGGGGAGTTCACCAGAAGACCTGTTTAGTCCAGGGACGATGAGGACATGCTGTACTTGGGCTCGTACACATCCGAGATCTCCGGCGGTTTGTACTCTTCCTGTGGGGTGGGGGTCCTCAGCTTGATCCGTTTGCAGTCGGAGGGATTCGGGGGCGTTGAAGAACCCTGCTCTGGCTCCTGCTCCGGCTGCGGCTGGTGTTGTGGCTCTACCTGCGGCTCTAACTGTGCCTGCGACTGCTCCTGCAGCTGGTCCTTGGTCGTGGCCACCTCTGAGGCGACCGTGGTGTTGGACGAGAACAGCTTGGGCGCGGTGCTGGTAGACGGCACCGTGTCAGTCGATGGGGCTGGTAGGCGTGAGACGCAATGAATCTTTATGTATAAGCTTAAGAGCATCACTCCATCTATCGGCTATCTCTTAAGGGCACAGGGTAAGGTAAAATTAGAAAAAAATCGTTTTTTTTCTTTTGGAATTTTAGAAGTTCAATTCTTTCTACACATGTTCCATGATCGCACTTTCCTCAGAAAGCCATATTTACGGCTGAAAAACGCTTTTTCCGAAACCAAGTAGTGAGCGGCCACGCCCCCTTTCAGGATTAACGTCAATTTTTTCAACCAAAAAGTCCACCACCTGATTTCAAAACTTGTCTAAAATCAGCTACATATAAAAAATTGTCTGGCAACTATTGTACAGCTCCTCTTTTTTAGCCAAGACAATCCTGAGACGCTTTGCACGTTTTTTCCACGTTTCTGCAACCTTCATGCAGCTGCGTCCGAGTGCTATCCCTTTCGATCAGTATTGTAAATTGTGCCGGTGTTGGTTGCTGCTGATAAGTTGAGATGCCCAGGGCAAAGAAGGCCTTCGTCAGGCGTGAATTTCACGGCAACCGCTACGTTCATCGTGAAAAAGCAAAAGGATGTCCACGACCGAATGAGATCCCGAACGCCGAACGCGCCAGCTCCTCGACATCGAAGCTTTCAAGATTTTCTCTGTGCTTCCAGGAAGAGGATGTGCTACAGAGCAGCAGCCAATATGCCTTAATGGACATGGACGGCATTTGTGCCGCAATTACACAGATTTGTGTGTGCAGAGAGTGCGGTGGAAGTGTTGAGCTCATCGAAATTGTGACAAAACGGGTAGGTGTTGCAAGCGTTTACAGTTTGAACTGTGAAGTGTGTAGTGCCGCACAACGATTTGAGACGTCGAAGAAAACTACTTCTGGCCTCTATGAAGCCAACCTCAGGTTAGTGTATGCCTTGACGTCCATTGGTAAGGGAATGGCTGCAGGAAATATACTCTGTGCTATGCTAAACCTTCCTAAGCCGCCGACAAAGTTTGCGAATTACAATCAAGAGCTTCTAGGTCACATCGAAGCTGCTGCTCAGGAGTCGATGAAAAGGGCAGCTGACGAAGCTGTGCAGCTGAATGAGGGGGATAAAGACATCGCAGTTGCTCTTGATGGAAGCTGGCAGAAGCGAGGCCATACTTCTAATAACGGCATAGTCTCTGCGACCAGTGTAGACTCTGGGAAAGTGCTGGATGTGGAGGTTTTGTCTAAACGTTGTCCAAAGTGCAGCATCAAGGGCACAAACAGTGACCCCCTTCATAGAGAGGTGTGCCTAAGCAACTACCAAGGCACCAGCGGTGGAATGGAAGTCGCAGGAGCACTGAAAATTTTCGGCAGGAGTGAGGAGCTTCACGGCGTTTGATACGTCAAATACCTTGGGGATGGTGACAGCAAGGCTTTTATGGCTGTGAAGGCACAAATGCCATATGGTGATTCCGTTGAAATATCCAAGGTTGAGTGCATAGGGCACGTGCAGAAAAGGATGGGCACAAGGTTACGAAGGCTAAAAAAAGGAAACAAAGCAGGAAAACTCTCTGATGGAAAGAGCCTCTCGGGCCGAGGCCGACTGACTGATGCAGTAATAGACAAGCTCCAGACGTACTATGGTTTGGCCATCAGAAGAAATGTAGGAAACCTGGATGAAATGCGAAAGGCCGTTTGGGCAACCTTCTTCCACTTATCGGCCACAGACGATGACCCATGCCATGGACTTTGC